>NW_019385007.1:132357-150879 GCF_000671375.1 Centruroides sculpturatus | reverse complement strand
AATAAAAATTAAAACAAAAAAATATAAAACAACACTAATTTTTTTTATCTTTTCTACGTTAAATTATTGTTACATTATGTTATGTAAGTTAAGTTTTAGTATCATTTCCCTTCTCCCTCTCTTCCACCACCAATTTACACCTCCACCGTCGTTTATCCTTGAAGGTAAAGTACAAATAAAACTATATTTTTTAAAATCAATTATTATTCTATTATGGTAATTTATACATTTACAACTACAAAACGCATTTTTCAGTGTTTTCCTTACTATAGTTATTTTTTTAATGTACTACTTAGCTTTAATTTGAGTGTGTTTTTCGTGTTGGATGAATTATTTGGTTTTGCATGTAATCGTATGAGGAAAAATGATTCACCTTATGACATTTTCATGATATCTCTCAGTTTCGGAACGGATTAATTTTGTATCCTGAGGTACCACTGTATAGTTATTTTTTACATTGGTTGGCTAATTTATTTTTCATTTTAAGTTTGAATTTATAATGTTTGAAAGTTCCATTTTAACACAATTTTCAAATTCGTTCGGTAGCCAGTCACCGATGATGGCCTATTCCATTAGGTTGAAAACGTTTGTGATTTAATAAATATTCTCAGCATTATAAGGTGTTAGATGTTTTATTAAGTATTTGTTTTATAATATAGGTCAGAGTTGCTCTCCCAAAACCTGCATTACAACTAAAATTGGTAATATTTTCCTTAATGTTTTTGATATCTTGTAGAAATAAATAAATTTTAGAAAATACAGTTTGCACAATACATAAATAGGCATTAAGCATTTTAATTGTTAAATTGATCACTTTCCTGAAACCTGCAGATTCACAGTTGCTCACTACTATGCAACAAGCGAACAAACTCATGCCCTGCAAAGAATCTTCTTTATTTGCCACTTTATTCTGACTTAATATTGAACACAATAAAGTTTATCACTCAATAATTAGATGAATAAATAGTTGATAGAGAATTAATAAATTTAAAAATAACTATAAAATTGAATAAAATTTAATGATGAGATTTGCCAAGTGTCTGAATAAATACAATAATTGATTTGTGTTCGAATTACTAAAAATTACTGGCACGGTTTCAAAAATACAGTGGAACCCCGGTTAACAAACTTAATCCATTCCGCGACTCTGTTCGTTAACTGAAGCAATTTTTCCCACAGAAATTAATGCTAATGCAATTAATCTGTTCTAGTCTCCAAAATTTTTGTGATTTTATTTGTAATATACAGTAGATTTTCTTTGATGAAAATGTAGGAAAATGTAGTATCTATCATTACAGCAACAAACATGTAAACTTTGTTTAATAAACTAGCACTGTACATACCTTCATTTGTTGTAGTTGGTGGCAGAAAAGTGGAGATATACGAACCTTAATGCTTAGAAGGGGAATCGCCTCCAAAAAATAATGGGTAGCACTTCATTGGAAGATTCTTCAAGTCGAAGTCTCTTTTGGTAGGAAAGCCCACCAGTGGCTAAACATTCTCCGTACCCTAAACACGGGGAGTTCGTTCGTGGGTTCGCATTTTGCTCAGACGGGCTGGCCACGTGGAGTTTTCTGGGTTTTCTCCAGTCTGTAACGCCTAAATAGGGGCCAGTTTCCCTTAAAAACACCTCTTAGAAGGCATTCCCCCTAGGCAGATTGCCCAAGTGTTGCGTTGCCATAACTTAACAAACAAACAAACAAACTCTTTCCGTAAGGAACAAGAAATTGATCTAAAGTTGATTGTCTTACTCTTTTAATCAAAATTTTTCTCAAATGCGATAGAGCATTGTCGTTCATATTGCCACTATGACTTTTTTCTTTCTTGGATGCCATAGTGATTAAATATATAAATCACAAAACTGAAAAAAGAAGTATAGCACAAACACTCGGAAAAGCAATGCTTAACTCGCGCATGCCTAACACCAACTAAAATTTGACACAAAATACCGTTACATTCATTATCCGAATTTTGTTCGTTATCCGAGACAAAATTTTTGCAAAATAAAAGTCCGTTAACCAATTTGGTCGTTAACCAGGACGTTCGTTAACCGGGGTTCCACTGTACCAAACTATAAAATTATTTTTTCATGTCGTTAACCTGAATTATAATAGAAATTGCTGTTTTATCTTTAATGTTAATAGCTTAATTTATCACATGCAGACAATTATATATAACTTTAATAATTTGCATTACTAATTTAAGTTTTTATATTTTATAGTAATGAGAAAACAGACTATTAAGGAATAAATATGAAAATACAATGAAAAATAATCTTTAGAATTAATTATAGTTTTAAAATCTTTGATTACAAATGTTATTCTTACCTTCCATTATAACATGACATGTAGTTTCATCTTCACCTAATTTATTGGTTGCACGACATACATACGTTCCTGCATCTTCCATTGTACAAGATAATATTTCAAGAATAACAACCCCATCTGAGTGAGTCACATTGTAATCATATTTATTGATCTCCCTGCCATCTTTAAACCATTTTATCTAAAATACAAACATGTATTTTTTATTTATTATGAAATAGATAAATAATTAATTAATTTTCTAAAGGTTACCTCTGGTGTAGGTTTTCCAGACAGACAACATAAAAGTTTGACACCAATACCAACTTGAATGACACGAGTACGGAGATGGAATGTGAAACAAGGAGCGGAATCAACTGGTTCTTCCCATAATTTCTTTAGAGGTGGATATCTCCTCCTGTAAAATCATTTGTTTGATATTTTTATTAAAATACAATTAGCTATTTGATTAATCTAAAAGAATATGTAGAATTTTAATTGTAAGTTATTATTTTTGTTTAATAAAAATTCAATTACCTGATTGGTTCATCTAAAACAATATGTGGAATTTCTCTTGGAACACCTAAATTACAAGAAAATAAACATGTATAACATCTATTGTTAACTAACTGGATTAAAATATTAATTAAAACTTACTTTGTACATTAAGGAATACTGGTTCTTCTCTAAATCCATAACTGTTTTCTGCACGAATGATGTATTCACCTCGGTCATCAACTTTGCACCGATTTAGAATAAAGTAATAATCATTCTCTTGGTAACGTTTCATATATTTAACACTTTGGCGTAATTCATATCCATCACGATACCTAAGATTTGAAAAAAAAGTTTCATATTTAGAAAAATTATTTAATACTTCACAGTTAAATTATTTTGATGATTTATAATACCAAGTCACTGTAGCTGGGGCTGCAGCAATAACACGGCAATAGAATTTTGCACTTTGTCCTTCATAAGAGAAAGTACTCTGAGGACGAATCACAAACCTCGGTGCAGCCTGTCTGCGATCTATTTAGAAACATATAAACATTAATAACTTAAATGTTCAAAATTCTAAATTTGAATTAATTATTTTATCTAGTAACTTAATTATTTAAAAAAAAAATAAAATTTTACAGTTAAGATATATAAAAATTTTGTAGTTTGTTTAATTTTTTAAAATTGGATTATTTACCAAAATAAAATTCATGAATGTTATATTTTTCCTCATGAAGTTTACGAAGTGAACTGTAATTGGCAATGTGGCCAATAGGAAGTAAACAGTTGAACCAGTAATCTCCCTGAAAAGTCAGTTTTACAATCAAATAATTATTTAGAATATCTACAAATTAATGATAATATTTTCTTTGTAACAATGAGTTAATACTCACATATTTGGCACGAATGCGATCTCGTATTTTGATATATCTCTTTGACGGTATGGAAGTAGTAGGAGCAGCACTAATATCACCCTAAAAATAAAAATAAAGTAAAATGTTAAATAATATAAATAGTAACAAATATTCATAATCATCAAATATATATTCTTTCTTATCTATACATACCATTAGCCATGGATGAGCTAAGCATTCATGAGCTGTCAAACGCTTTCTATAAAATAAATATATAATTAATTTCTAAATCTTTTTAACTCAAAATAAACAAGAAAAATTTTCCTGCTAACTTACTCCTTATTTCGAGTTAATAATCGACGTATGAAATCTTTAGCTGAGTCTGAAACATTAGCAAATGCTTCATCATCAAAGTCCCAATCACATGCTCTGACATTTTTCAATGTTTCTATATCATTTTCTCCGGCAAATGGTGAGAGACCACTAAGACTAAATATAAAAATGTATAAATTTACATAAAAATCAAAACGATAATTTTAAATAATTATTAAGTATTAAATAAATAACTTACAGCACGTATGCAAGAACACCAATTGCCCACATATCTGTATAGAAACCAACAGGTTCTCGATCAACTATTTCAGGTGCAGCAAATTCAGCAGTTCCCGTAGATATACGTACAACTTCATTAGGATCCAATTTTGTAGCCAAACCAAAATCAATTAATTTGATATTGTTTCCTGTCTTTGTCTGGCACATGATATTTTCAGGCTAAAATGAAAAATATTTAATTAGCAATTCTTAAATTTCATTATTTTAATTTTTTGGGAAAATATTTTAATAGCATCATAAAAAAAGATATTTCAACCTTGATATCTAAATGTATGATGTTCTTCTCATGCATATGTTTTACACCTTCACACAATTGCCTCATGTAATTGATAACTTCAGCTTCTGACATTTTATAATCTTCTGCTGTGATACGTTCAAAAAGTTCTCCACCAGACATACTAAATTTAAAATAAATTTTAAATTATACATTTCATAAAATTATTTATTATTATATTACAAATTTCATTCACAACTTACAATTCATAAATAAGAACCATTTCATCTTCATCTTCAAAGGCATCATGTAAACGAATTAATTTTGGATGATGAAGCATATTCATTATATCAATTTCTTTCCTAATTATAGATTTTTCAACTGGATGAGTTACTGGAATGAATTTTGCAGCAAATATATTGCCTGTGCGTCTCTCTCGGCATCGATGAACAACACCAAAAGCACCTCTAAAAATTTTTATTTTACAAATTTTTATGCNTAATTTGAATTTGTATTATACAGTTTTTAATGTTGTGATGTTATTTTTGCTTTTGTTGCATGTGATCGAATGATTGATAAATCAATTTGAATTTTATGGTTTTTTAATAACAACAATTACAACAATGAAATTTTATATATAAGCAACTTTATTCACATCAGTCAAGTCACACTACAGGTCTACATACAAGTCCACAGTGACATCTGACTGTTTTTCGAAGGCAAACAGGTTTGTAGTTCCCTCAGGTCGTGGGATACAATGATAAATCACAAATTTTTGAATGTTGTAGTTTGATACTTCTAGAAACCTGCTTGTCTCCCAATAAAAGCTTTGTTTTCTTTTTTTTTATTTATTTATCGAGGGGGACAAAAGCTACAAAAAAAAAAATACTCTATAAGTTGGAAAGACATGTACACAACCTTGTAGACAGAATAAAATATTTTAGGCTCTTGGGATAGATAAACATATATTGATAATTGTCCCCCTTATTGGTCATTTAATAAATTTTTGCAAATTTCAAACATAAATGATTGTAACTGCTCCCAAACATATAACATATAATGACAGATTCCAAGATTTTTACAAATTGAGAAACAACAAAAAATGATGTCAGCATGCTCTTGAAATAATTCTTGGGAAATTAGCAAATGTGAGTGGCTGACCATTATTTTATTTTTCATCCTGAAAAATTTTTTAAATAGAATTATTTATTAAATATTTTATGAAATTATACTAATGATTGCATAATTTCATACCTTACATAGACTAGAATTACACTCAGACGTCCCCTTCCGTTAGAACATTTAACGAGAATGTTGCGGCACATTCATCTTTTCCATCAGATACCACTAAGGTGTACTGACCAATATTTGTGTCGATAGCATTAGGTATGGTAAGGGAACATTTTCGACCTTTGTGACTAAACTGATGGTGGGTACTACTTGTATCTATTGGGTTACCATCTTTCATCCAAGTTACTGCAGAAAGAAAATATTTATATATATAGATATAAAATTGATATGGTTGAAATAAAAATTAGTCTAACCTTTCTTAGCATCTTTTTCAGTTTCAGCTGAAAATGTCACTGATTGTCCTTTGTGAATTGTCACAGATTCAGGAAACTTTACAAAACCTGGTCCTTTAACTGGTTCATTGGGTACTATATAACAATACAAAAGTATTGTTTATGGTTTCAATAAAGAATATAATATAATAATTTTCAGTATGCTTGCATTAATAATTAAATGACCACATACCTGTTACAATTAATGTACAACTACTAAATGCATCTCCAACATCATTAAATGCCTCACAAGTATAAATTCCTCCATCTTCAGGAAAAATTTCTCCTATTATTAGTTTATAAGCATCTCCTTCTGTTTTATATTGGAAGTCGTTACTAGGTTTAATTTCTCTGTCATTATGAAGCCAAACCACATCAAATGTGTTTGGACCTGAAATATATAATTTTTCTGTTAAAAAATATTCTAGGGAACAAACAAAAAAAAAATTAAATCAAAAATATTTGACTAACATGTAATTGTGCATTGTAAAGTTACTGAATCCCCATCTTTAACTACCATACTCTTTAGATGTTGTGATATTCTTGGAGGCTTGAATCCAGCTTTTGAAGCAGCTTCCACTGGATCCATTGCTAAATTTTAAATTTATATGATTAATTTTCAAAACTTTTTAAGAATAATAATTAGAATAAATAATAAACATACGTAAAACAGTGAGTTTGCATTTTGTAGCGGCTGTTCCTAAAGAATTTGTTGCTCTGCATACATAATCACCATCGTCTTCTGGGAACACTTCACCAATACTAAGCATAGCCACATTATTTTTATACTTTAGATCTATTATATCTGATGAAAATAATTTCTATAAAAGAATACATAAATAATTAGTTTAAATAATACTGTATTTAATTATAATATTATTTAAAACTAAAAATACCTCTCCATTCTTTAACCATTCTACTTGAGGTTCAGGAATACCAGATACTACACATTTTAAAGTTAAAGATTCACCATCTTTAATTTTAGTGTCTTTCAATTGTTCTTTAAAGGATGGTGCAGTCATTTCAACATCATCTGGTACTAAATCAAAATTTGATAAACGTTTCAATTATATAAAATAATAATATTTTAGTAAATTGTTAATATTAATGTTACATACTTTCTAATTCTTTAGTAGCAGTTCTTGATCTCTGAGGACTTGATGGTTCTTTTTTAGAAGCTCCATATGGTTTTTGTGTTCTTTTAGTTGGAGTTTCTGGCCGAAGAGAGGTTCCGTAGGATCGTGCAGGAGAGGATCTCATAGCTCTAGAAGGAGAGTCTAACCTTAAACTTCTTGCAGGTGATGCTCTTGGAGATGGAGTATATCTTGTACTAAGATAGTCAGATCTACTAGAAATCTTAGTAGAACTATAAGATTGAGAGGATATTTTAGTTGATGAGTATGCAGATGAATAGCTAGACTGTTTGTGAGAAACATAGTCACTAGTGTGACTATATGCATGTGAAGAAGAATAATCTCGACTGTAAGTATCATAGGCATAAGGAGATGGTCTAGGTGAAGGAGATGGCGGAATGGGGCTGACAACAACTGGAGATTTTAAAGATGGTGGTCCTCGCCGATCTAAATAAAAATGGAATAATGTAATATAAATATGCTGTAATAAATTTAATAGTATTGTAAAGTCAGTTTAATTAACTTTGATTACAATTATGAAATCACCAGTGGAGATCCATATAGGACAGAGGAAACAATAATTTTGTACTGGCAATTTGTTCCTCTCCCAATGTATTTTTATTTTGAAAGCAATGAACATTATGATTAATATGAACATCTCCATACCATCCTTGCATTTCCAGCAAACACATTTATTAAGAACACACATGTTTTTGGTACGTTTCATAAACCTGCATTAGGTTTCCAATCTAGTTTCAATTTGATAATGTTCAAAATTGGAATGTTACTCAATAAGTAATGCTATTTAATTTTTTACAATATAGAACATCCCATATTTCTCATGCATTTGTATGAGAAATATGCATTTTTACCATAAGAATTGGTAATATTTTCCTTAATGTTTTTGATATCTTGTAGAAATAATAATCACAAATGCATGAGAAATATGGGATGTTCTGTGGTGTGACGAGTTAATGAGAACCACATTATATAATGTGAAATAGGTTTTTTCTTTCAAGAAAAAGAACACAACTCCAATTTTTGATAAAACCAAAAAGAAAAGGAAACTCAAAGTAAACGTCTTCTAAATATTAACACTGTAGTGAGTAATAAACCGTCACAAACAAACGAATACAACACTTATAAAAAAAAAAGGTTTTTTTTTGTGATGGTTTAGAAAAAAGGAAACTTTAATTAAAGCCCCCCAAAAAAAATAAAATAAAATAAACTACAGGTTGTTTTAGGATGCCAGTAGATTTCTATTCTGACAGATGGAAATAATCGTACAACCGAATAATACTATACATTCAACATCTTGGCTTACACTACACAACCAGGGAGGATTACTAAAACTAATCTTACACTAATATTAAACTATCACGAGTACAACTAACAAAAAGAAATTAAAACTAATATTAAGCTAAAGTAGGAGAATAAGGGACAGGAAAGGAAGTGTAGGAAATTGGAAAGAGGTACCCAGTATTGGTCTTTGAGGTCTTCGAAATTGGTCTCTTTTATAATGTCCTTAGCGAGGGTCATACAAAAATAAAAAAGGGAATTCTTTCTCTCCTAGTTCAATCACTTTTCAGCGATTTGGATTCAATAGTTCACAGTCAAATATCCTGAATCTATCACAAATATCCTTAGTCCATCTCTGAAACTCTTTGTCCCTTCTGTACGCTGCCAAAAATGCACCAGAAACTTGTCTCATCACCTTCTCACTTTCCGAATTCCATCTACCCTCTCCTTTCGTATCCATCCCCTAAGGGGTTGCACACCCTTTCTTTGTTCTAGGGGATTTTTTATGACAAAATAAGGAAAAGAATTTCGAAAAGGAACATTCCAGAGAAGAAAAACAATAGAACAAAGAAAAAGGAAGGGAAGAATAGAACATGGAAGTAATAATAAAACTATAAAATAAAAATAAAATATATATACAAATGTATGGCGTACAGCCACAATAAATAATACACTATGGATTATCACGTATTTCAAATATACAATAATGGTATCTATTTATTTCCAGTCAACTTAAATTACAGATCTCAAAACCATCCATAATATTCTACATTACCTTTTTAAAATACAGAATTTTAACCGTTTATTTCTCCTCATTAACAATGTTTGACGTATAGATCTAATTACATGTGCGAGTCCCGAAACTGGCCAGTTCACAATCTGTTTGAATCGTCTTATGTTGCTAATTAAAATTAACTTAAATTAAACTAAAACTAATGTTACTTAGGTTAGAGAAAGAAGATAGGAAGATTATGTTAGAAGGGGATCACTTTTCTTTGTCTAGTGAGTTGGGCAATTTGCGATGTCTATCACAGTTAATTGAGAGGATACAACCTGACCATGTGGACACCTTTCAATGAGATGAAATATCCATCTACAAATCTTCCTTTATATCTCGATAGTACCAGTTCTTTAACACAACTTCTCTGAATCTCTGTTGACTGAGTCTCCCTTGGGTTCCTTCCTCGTCGCCCTGCATCTCACTCCTTACCCCTTTCTTTTTCGACCCTCTCCCAACAAAAATCCTCTTACTCTATGACATAGGTTAAAAACCCCTTCAAGCCCAAAACTTGTCAGAAAATGCACATAGGTTGGGAGAGTTGAACAAGGAAAAATAGTGCGGGTTAATTATGTAGATAAAGAAATTACGGATAACTTAAAAGATTAATAAGATATATACATGATGGGATACACCACAGTTCTATATTGTAAAAAATTAAATAGCATTACTTATCGAGTAACATTCCAATTTTGAACATTATCAAATTGAAGCTAGATTGGAAACCTAATGCAGGTTTATGAAACATGCCATAAACATTTGTGTTCTTAATAAATGTGTTTGCTGGAAACGTAAGAATGGTGTGGAGATTTTCATATTTTTATTTTATACTATACAACAAAAATTGGAAGTAGAAACAAATACTGTACACAAGAGGTACACCTTATATTTATATATTCATTCAAAACCTGACAATGAGAAATTTTTCTTATTCATTGTCATTGACAGGATGATCAAGAAGGGAAGCAGGAAATTTTTCCCAGAGAAAACTTAGGGTCTGTAGTGATTCCTATCTTCATAAATTAATGTTATTTTTATTAACAGAAAAATAAAATATTTAAAATTGCTTTTTATTAAGAAAGGAAATATTCCACATACCAATATTTCATTTAGACAAAAAAAAAAAAAAAAAAAAAGAAAAGAAAGCTGCTCTATTCCTGTGCCACTTTCAAGCTCAAATAAATTAGCCAACCAATGTAAAAAATAATTTATCACCTTATTTTATTATTTATATTAATATGACTTCAATGTATTTAGTACTGTGGTACCTCAGGATACGAACGCCCCAGCATACGAAATTTTCAGGATACGACATGAAATTCCAACATGTTTTTACTCCACGATACGAACAAAAACTCACCATACGACGTTACATTAGTTTGCAGCACCATTTTTTATTCACTTCTGTTCATTGGTCTCAGTTTGCGTGTTTGCTTCATCGTGGAAGGATCTCGCTCGATAAAGGAAATCTTGTGGTATTATCAGAAAGTGACTGATTTTATTGAAAACAAACATCCCAAAAAGGTTCACACTGGCCGTATTTGCTGCTCGGAGTAATGACATTTACCAAAGTCATTTTAGAAACGTTTTAAAAAGTAAGCAAAGCCAAACCTCTTTGGATAGATATTGTATGAAACGACCTCTATCCAGTGAAAGTGCTGGTGGAAGTGAAGGAAAGAAAGCAAAAAGCAGTGAATAAAAAAAAAAAAAAAACAGTAGGGGTTGATTTATGTAGATATTAATNATTTTTTTTATCTTTTCTACGTTAAATTATTGTTACATTATGTTATGTAAGTTAAGTTTTAGTATCATTTCCCTTCTCCCTCTCTTCCACCACCAATTTACACCTCCACCGTCGTTTATCCTTGAAGGTAAAGTACAAATAAAACTATATTTTTTAAAATCAATTATTATTCTATTATGGTAATTTATACATTTACAACTACAAAACGCATTTTTCAGTGTTTTCCTTACTATAGTTATTTTTTTAATGTACTACTTAGCTTTAATTTGAGTGTGTTTTTCGTGTTGGATGAATTATTTGGTTTTGCATGTAATCGTATGAGGAAAAATGATTCACCTTATGACATTTTCATGATATCTCTCAGTTTCGGAACGGATTAATTTTGTATCCTGAGGTACCACTGTATAGTTATTTTTTACATTGGTTGGCTAATTTATTTTTCATTTTAAGTTTGAATTTATAATGTTTGAAAGTTCCATTTTAACACAATTTTCAAATTCGTTCGGTAGCCAGTCACCGATGATGGCCTATTCCATTAGGTTGAAAACGTTTGTGATTTAATAAATATTCTCAGCATTATAAGGTGTTAGATGTTTTATTAAGTATTTGTTTTATAATATAGGTCAGAGTTGCTCTCCCAAAACCTGCATTACAACTAAAATTGGTAATATTTTCCTTAATGTTTTTGATATCTTGTAGAAATAAATAAATTTTAGAAAATACAGTTTGCACAATACATAAATAGGCATTAAGCATTTTAATTGTTAAATTGATCACTTTCCTGAAACCTGCAGATTCACAGTTGCTCACTACTATGCAACAAGCGAACAAACTCATGCCCTGCAAAGAATCTTCTTTATTTGCCACTTTATTCTGACTTAATATTGAACACAATAAAGTTTATCACTCAATAATTAGATGAATAAATAGTTGATAGAGAATTAATAAATTTAAAAATAACTATAAAATTGAATAAAATTTAATGATGAGATTTGCCAAGTGTCTGAATAAATACAATAATTGATTTGTGTTCGAATTACTAAAAATTACTGGCACGGTTTCAAAAATACAGTGGAACCCCGGTTAACAAACTTAATCCATTCCGCGACTCTGTTCGTTAACTGAAGCAATTTTTCCCACAGAAATTAATGCTAATGCAATTAATCTGTTCTAGTCTCCAAAATTTTTGTGATTTTATTTGTAATATACAGTAGATTTTCTTTGATGAAAATGTAGGAAAATGTAGTATCTATCATTACAGCAACAAACATGTAAACTTTGTTTAATAAACTAGCACTGTACATACCTTCATTTGTTGTAGTTGGTGGCAGAAAAGTGGAGATATACGAACCTTAATGCTTAGAAGGGGAATCGCCTCCAAAAAATAATGGGTAGCACTTCATTGGAAGATTCTTCAAGTCGAAGTCTCTTTTGGTAGGAAAGCCCACCAGTGGCTAAACATTCTCCGTACCCTAAACACGGGGAGTTCGTTCGTGGGTTCGCATTTTGCTCAGACGGGCTGGCCACGTGGAGTTTTCTGGGTTTTCTCCAGTCTGTAACGCCTAAATAGGGGCCAGTTTCCCTTAAAAACACCTCTTAGAAGGCATTCCCCCTAGGCAGATTGCCCAAGTGTTGCGTTGCCATAACTTAACAAACAAACAAACAAACTCTTTCCGTAAGGAACAAGAAATTGATCTAAAGTTGATTGTCTTACTCTTTTAATCAAAATTTTTCTCAAATGCGATAGAGCATTGTCGTTCATATTGCCACTATGACTTTTTTCTTTCTTGGATGCCATAGTGATTAAATATATAAATCACAAAACTGAAAAAAGAAGTATAGCACAAACACTCGGAAAAGCAATGCTTAACTCGCGCATGCCTAACACCAACTAAAATTTGACACAAAATACCGTTACATTCATTATCCGAATTTTGTTCGTTATCCGAGACAAAATTTTTGCAAAATAAAAGTCCGTTAACCAATTTGGTCGTTAACCAGGACGTTCGTTAACCGGGGTTCCACTGTACCAAACTATAAAATTATTTTTTCATGTCGTTAACCTGAATTATAATAGAAATTGCTGTTTTATCTTTAATGTTAATAGCTTAATTTATCACATGCAGACAATTATATATAACTTTAATAATTTGCATTACTAATTTAAGTTTTTATATTTTATAGTAATGAGAAAACAGACTATTAAGGAATAAATATGAAAATACAATGAAAAATAATCTTTAGAATTAATTATAGTTTTAAAATCTTTGATTACAAATGTTATTCTTACCTTCCATTATAACATGACATGTAGTTTCATCTTCACCTAATTTATTGGTTGCACGACATACATACGTTCCTGCATCTTCCATTGTACAAGATAATATTTCAAGAATAACAACCCCATCTGAGTGAGTCACATTGTAATCATATTTATTGATCTCCCTGCCATCTTTAAACCATTTTATCTAAAATACAAACATGTATTTTTTATTTATTATGAAATAGATAAATAATTAATTAATTTTCTAAAGGTTACCTCTGGTGTAGGTTTTCCAGACAGACAACATAAAAGTTTGACACCAATACCAACTTGAATGACACGAGTACGGAGATGGAATGTGAAACAAGGAGCGGAATCAACTGGTTCTTCCCATAATTTCTTTAGAGGTGGATATCTCCTCCTGTAAAATCATTTGTTTGATATTTTTATTAAAATACAATTAGCTATTTGATTAATCTAAAAGAATATGTAGAATTTTAATTGTAAGTTATTATTTTTGTTTAATAAAAATTCAATTACCTGATTGGTTCATCTAAAACAATATGTGGAATTTCTCTTGGAACACCTAAATTACAAGAAAATAAACATGTATAACATCTATTGTTAACTAACTGGATTAAAATATTAATTAAAACTTACTTTGTACATTAAGGAATACTGGTTCTTCTCTAAATCCATAACTGTTTTCTGCACGAATGATGTATTCACCTCGGTCATCAACTTTGCACCGATTTAGAATAAAGTAATAATCATTCTCTTGGTAACGTTTCATATATTTAACACTTTGGCGTAATTCATATCCATCACGATACCTAAGATTTGAAAAAAAAGTTTCATATTTAGAAAAATTATTTAATACTTCACAGTTAAATTATTTTGATGATTTATAATACCAAGTCACTGTAGCTGGGGCTGCAGCAATAACACGGCAATAGAATTTTGCACTTTGTCCTTCATAAGAGAAAGTACTCTGAGGACGAATCACAAACCTCGGTGCAGCCTGTCTGCGATCTATTTAGAAACATATAAACATTAATAACTTAAATGTTCAAAATTCTAAATTTGAATTAATTATTTTATCTAGTAACTTAATTATTTAAAAAAAAAATAAAATTTTACAGTTAAGATATATAAAAATTTTGTAGTTTGTTTAATTTTTTAAAATTGGATTATTTACCAAAATAAAATTCATGAATGTTATATTTTTCCTCATGAAGTTTACGAAGTGAACTGTAATTGGCAATGTGGCCAATAGGAAGTAAACAGTTGAACCAGTAATCTCCCTGAAAAGTCAGTTTTACAATCAAATAATTATTTAGAATATCTACAAATTAATGATAATATTTTCTTTGTAACAATGAGTTAATACTCACATATTTGGCACGAATGCGATCTCGTATTTTGATATATCTCTTTGACGGTATGGAAGTAGTAGGAGCAGCACTAATATCACCCTAAAAATAAAAATAAAGTAAAATGTTAAATAATATAAATAGTAACAAATATTCATAATCATCAAATATATATTCTTTCTTATCTATACATACCATTAGCCATGGATGAGCTAAGCATTCATGAGCTGTCAAACGCTTTCTATAAAATAAATATATAATTAATTTCTAAATCTTTTTAACTCAAAATAAACAAGAAAAATTTTCCTGCTAACTTACTCCTTATTTCGAGTTAATAATCGACGTATGAAATCTTTAGCTGAGTCTGAAACATTAGCAAATGCTTCATCATCAAAGTCCCAATCACATGCTCTGACATTTTTCAATGTTTCTATATCATTTTCTCCGGCAAATGGTGAGAGACCACTAAGACTAAATATAAAAATGTATAAATTTACATAAAAATCAAAACGATAATTTTAAATAATTATTAAGTATTAAATAAATAACTTACAGCACGTATGCAAGAACACCAATTGCCCACATATCTGTATAGAAACCAACAGGTTCTCGATCAACTATTTCAGGTGCAGCAAATTCAGCAGTTCCCGTAGATATACGTACAACTTCATTAGGATCCAATTTTGTAGCCAAACCAAAATCAATTAATTTGATATTGTTTCCTGTCTTTGTCTGGCACATGATATTTTCAGGCTAAAATGAAAAATATTTAATTAGCAATTCTTAAATTTCATTATTTTAATTTTTTGGGAAAATATTTTAATAGCATCATAAAAAAAGATATTTCAACCTTGATATCTAAATGTATGATGTTCTTCTCATGCATATGTTTTACACCTTCACACAATTGCCTCATGTAATTGATAACTTCAGCTTCTGACATTTTATAATCTTCTGCTGTGATACGTTCAAAAAGTTCTCCACCAGACATACTAAATTTAAAATAAATTTTAAATTATACATTTCATAAAATTATTTATTATTATATTACAAATTTCATTCACAACTTACAATTCATAAATAAGAACCATTTCATCTTCATCTTCAAAGGCATCATGTAAACGAATTAATTTTGGATGATGAAGCATATTCATTATATCAATTTCTTTCCTAATTATAGATTTTTCAACTGGATGAGTTACTGGAATGAATTTTGCAGCAAATATATTGCCTGTGCGTCTCTCTCGGCATCGATGAACAACACCAAAAGCACCTCTAAAAATTTTTATTTTACAAATTTTTATGCGTTAAATTTTTGCTATAAAAATATAAAATGTGAATATACTATATTAAATAAATAAAACCATTAAACATACGTTCCAATTTCTTCCAAAATGTCATAGTAATCATAAACACTAGACGTCTTAACATCAACAGGTTGCGGTATGTATTTTTCATTAATATCAAACACTAAAATGTAAAATATTAAATAATTTTTATTTTTAGAAGTTTTTAAAAATTTTTGAAAGTTGGATATTTACCATATTGATCATAATTTGATACTTTTCCCTCTGATCGTCCACGAATGCGGCGTCCTTGAGAATCCACTAAAAATTTGATAAATATTAAATAAATTAATATTTTTAACATAAGTTCACTTTATTTTATATTCATTTTTTTAATACTTACATGTATAATTTTTCCTTTTTATCCTTTCTTTAGTTGATGCTGTAAAAGTTAACAGTTTATTATGTTAGGAATTATTTAATTAAAGATATAAAATTGATTATAAAGAGTTTAGTCTTTATAATCAATTTTAAATCTTTAATTAATGTAAAAAGATCATACGTTTGGTTGTGACTATCTGAGTGGCTTCGCTGGGTTCACTTCTTCCATAAATATTTTCAGCATAGATCCTAAACTGATAGTCTTTTCCAGGATTCAATCCAGTAACAAGATGATGAAGGAATCTAAAAAATATAATTTATTTAATATTTAGATAATTAATTTATATAAAGGTACAAGTGCACAAGTAAAATTAAAATACAAATTAATAATAAATAACATACTTGCAATTTGGGTAAGTTTTATGAATAAATGTTGCAAATATATAATTAGATAAAACAAAATTATATTCTTTTATCAAATATATAGAAGTTTTCTTAAAAAGCATAAAAATAAATTGATCTAATTTCATATATATACTGAACATTAGAAACACCTGCCTAATAATAGATTAGTCCAACTTTCTGGGCAATCATGGCTTGCAAATCCTAGGCATGGACTCTACATATGCCGAACATCCTCTATTCTTAACTGGATTCATGCCTGCTCAAGCAGTTTTGTCAGTTGGTGCACACTTCACAGAGGAGTAGATAACCTCATCATATGTTCCAACATATCTCAAACCTGTACAATAGCATTTTATATGTTCCAACATCATATGTTCCAACATATCTCAAACCTGTCCAATAGCATTTCATATGTTCCAACATCATATGTTCCAACATATCTCAAACCTGTTCAATAGCATTTCAGTCTGGTGCTTTTGGGAGTCAGTCTGGTGTCTTGTTTGGAATTTATTGTCGTGTTCCTTCAACTAATTCCTGGATGAGCTTCACCTGATGTCGCAGTGCATCATCATGTTGTGTTGTCATGTTGAAACATGGCAACATTCTCATGAAACACTGCCTGGAGATACAAATACAGATGATCACTTAACAGGTCCCTGTATTGTTCACCATTAATGAATTGTGGAATGATAACCAATAGCCCTAGACCTTGCCAAGAGAATGCTCCCTAAACTATTGTGGTGGTACACCAATATATTTTTGTTATATTTTTATATATATGTATATATATATAATTTTCTTAAAACATAGTTTTCTACCTTACGAAATTTAAATTATTTATATAACTCGTTATTAAATCTATTAAATTTAAAGTAAGTTTGAATGAAATTAATGCATGCTAGTTTGTTTACAGTAACAAATAGAGAAACAACTACTTAAATTGANAAAATTCAATTACCTGATTGGTTCATCTAAAACAATATGTGGAATTTCTCTTGGAACACCTAAATTACAAGAAAATAAACATGTATAACATCTATTGTTAACTAACTGGATTAAAATATTAATTAAAACTTACTTTGTACATTAAGGAATACTGGTTCTTCTCTAAATCCATAACTGTTTTCTGCACGAATGATGTATTCACCTCGGTCATCAACTTTGCACCGATTTAGAATAAAGTAATAATCATTCTCTTGGTAACGTTTCATATATTTAACACTTTGGCGTAATTCATATCCATCACGATACCTAAGATTTGAAAAAAAAGTTTCATATTTAGAAAAATTATTTAATACTTCACAGTTAAATTATTTTGATGATTTATAATACCAAGTCACTGTAGCTGGGGCTGCAGCAATAACACGGCAATAGAATTTTGCACTTTGTCCTTCATAAGAGAAAGTACTCTGAGGACGAATCACAAACCTCGGTGCAGCCTGTCTGCGATCTATTTAGAAACATATAAACATTAATAACTTAAATGTTCAAAATTCTAAATTTGAATTAATTATTTTATCTAGTAACTTAAAAATCTTTGATTACAAATGTTATTCTTACCTTCCATTATAACATGACATGTAGTTTCATCTTCACCTAATTTATTGGTTGCACTTGAAGGTAAAGTACAAATAAAACTATATTTTTTAAAATCAATTATTATTCTATTATGGTAATTTATACATTTACAACTACAAAACGCATTTTTCAGTGTTTTCCTTACTATAGTTATTTTTTTAATGTACTACTTAGCTTTAATTTGAGTGTGTTTTTCGTGTTGGAACGAATTATTTGGTTTTACATGTAATCGTATGGGG
>NW_019385007.1:117598-126483 GCF_000671375.1 Centruroides sculpturatus | reverse complement strand
ACTTCTGGCTTCGGACCTAGAAGAGGGAAGACCGTCAGAGAGAGGTCTCCAGGTCGGTGTTGCTTCGGCTGAAAGAGGCACGAAGAGCACGTAAGGAAGAAGTAGCGTTGATAAGGACATTGGCCAGCTATAAGATAAAAGACACTTTTATTTGATTATCGCATGCGATCCGCCTCCAAAAGGAAAATTCTCAAGACGAAGTCATCCAGCAGCCGCCACCCCAATCACCAACTCGGGTACCCGTTCCATCCTAAAATATTTCCGTTTCTCTCTTCTAATCTAACTTTCTTTTCCTTTTTCCTTTTCTTTTTAGATATAAGTAGGTTTAAGTTAGAAGTTAAGTATCTCTTTGCATCGCGAAAGTCTTGCTCGACTGTGAATCAAAAAAAGGTGTTGTTTGTTCTTTTGTTTGATGTAAGGACTCAGGAGGTCGGAATCGACAAGAACCTTTCCTGTATATGTTCACAGAATATAATAAAGCACGTCTTATTTGTTTTATATACCCGTTTCTTTGTGAAATCAATCCTCACCACGTGCTTATCACAACACTATGATGCCACCACCACCAGCTTGTGTACACCAACTGTGCAACTAGGGAATGTGGCTTCAGGTTGTTCATACCAGATATGAACCAGACAATTAGTATGGTTCAGCACGAAACAAGATTTGTCATTCCAGATGATTTTCTTTTACATGTCCATGGTGCAATAATGCCTTTCCTTTGCCTGTGTGAGGCATTGTTTGCAATGACAGTGGTTAACAGAGGTACTCAAGGTGGTTGATGGCTATTGAACCCCAGTTGATGCAACTTATTTGCATGGTCATTGTTGAAACCCACTATTGTACTGGAAGGTAAGCTATTCTGTTGTCTCATGTCTTTCTTCAGATACCAGTCTTGGCACACAGTGCTTACCCCCGGGATCAAACACACATGGACTGCTGTGTGATCTTCTGGTGGATGCTTTTCGTGTTATCTAGCCACTCGTGGTACATCCTGGACACCATGATAGGAAAACAATCAACAAATGCAGCTGTTTCAGAAATACTGGTACCTGCAATTCTGAGCCCTGATGATCTGTCTGCACTCAAAGTTGTTCAAATTGCTTTGTTTGTCCATGACTGCCAAGCATTGCCTTCTACTATGCATATGACAAGTCAACACATCATGATTGCAGTGAATTACATGGCAATTACAGGACATCGCTTAATCATTTCCGAGATGGTGCTGGTATATTGTTCTTAATGTAGTGATCAGTCAGTGTATATGTATTGAATTTATTATATAAACAAATTTTTCCTAATAATGTTTTGTATAAATACTACTGATACTATGAATTAAAGATTGTGATTGAGAATATTCAAAAATGCAGCTTAACTTTTTACTCTCATTTTTTGAGAAATTGTTTATGAGAATTAAAAGAATTTCAGGAATGAATAGTAAAAATATTATTTTAAATACTATTACTAATTTACATATACATTCCATAAGTGAATATTTTAATTGTATATTTATGTATATAAGTAACAACAGAGTAATAATATAGGATGCACATCAAAATCTCAGATAATATCCACTCCTTAATTTCACTTCCAAGTATACAAGATTTTTTGCTTTACAACAAAAACTAGTTTTGTTAAGTTATTTTCCATTCATAAATACAATAAAATGCCTATCTATAAGTAACAAATTATCATGTTAGGATATAAATTCTTTAAACATCACTACCTGAACATCAAACAAGTAATGTGATTATTATCAAATAGTTATAAATACTAACTTGTACTGTAACATGTACGCTATATCATAAATGTATTTGTTGATACTTACAAGATAGGAATTTTTTGTGTCAGTCTTACATTTTAATAAAAATATATATTGTTCAATAGAAGAAAAAAATAAGAAGACCCACATTTTTTCTTTTATCTGTCAGGCCAGCTGTTTGCGAGAAATAGGGTTCTAAAATGTTCTAATGCAATTCATATAAAAACAGAGTTGGTGGCACAGTGCTCTAGATGTTTATCTCTTTAGGCAATTCAGGATTATAATAAGAAGAATACAGAAATCAATCAGAGTGGAAGTCAATGATGCAACCATTTTAAAAATAAATAATAATAATAAATAATAGAAAATTTTTTTTAAAGCTCTTATNGGTTATTTATGCATTTACAACTACAAAACGCATTTTTCAGTGTTTTCCTTACTATAGTTATTTTTTTAATGTACTACTTAGCTTTAATTTGAGTGTGTTTTTCGTGTTGGATGAATTATTTGGTTTTGCATGTAATCGTATGAGGAAAAATGATTCACCTTATGACATTTTCATGATATCTCTCAGTTTCGGAACGGATTAATTTTGTATCCTGAGGTACCACTGTATAGTTATTTTTTACATTGGTTGGCTAATTTATTTTTCATTTTAAGTTTGAATTTATAATGTTTGAAAGTTCCATTTTAACACAATTTTCAAATTCGTTCGGTAGCCAGTCACCGATGATGGCCTATTCCATTAGGTTGAAAACGTTTGTGATTTAATAAATATTCTCAGCATTATAAGGTGTTAGATGTTTTATTAAGTATTTGTTTTATAATATAGGTCAGAGTTGCTCTCCCAAAACCTGCATTACAACTAAAATTGGTAATATTTTCCTTAATGTTTTTGATATCTTGTAGAAATAAATAAATTTTAGAAAATACAGTTTGCACAATACATAAATAGGCATTAAGCATTTTAATTGTTAAATTGATCACTTTCCTGAAACCTGCAGATTCACAGTTGCTCACTACTATGCAACAAGCGAACAAACTCATGCCCTGCAAAGAATCTTCTTTATTTGCCACTTTATTCTGACTTAATATTGAACACAATAAAGTTTATCACTCAATAATTAGATGAATAAATAGTTGATAGAGAATTAATAAATTTAAAAATAACTATAAAATTGAATAAAATTTAATGATGAGATTTGCCAAGTGTCTGAATAAATACAATAATTGATTTGTGTTCGAATTACTAAAAATTACTGGCACGGTTTCAAAAATACAGTGGAACCCCGGTTAACAAACTTAATCCATTCCGCGACTCTGTTCGTTAACTGAAGCAATTTTTCCCACAGAAATTAATGCTAATGCAATTAATCTGTTCTAGTCTCCAAAATTTTTGTGATTTTATTTGTAATATACAGTAGATTTTCTTTGATGAAAATGTAGGAAAATGTAGTATCTATCATTACAGCAACAAACATGTAAACTTTGTTTAATAAACTAGCACTGTACATACCTTCATTTGTTGTAGTTGGTGGCAGAAAAGTGGAGATATACGAACCTTAATGCTTAGAAGGGGAATCGCCTCCAAAAAATAATGGGTAGCACTTCATTGGAAGATTCTTCAAGTCGAAGTCTCTTTTGGTAGGAAAGCCCACCAGTGGCTAAACATTCTCCGTACCCTAAACACGGGGAGTTCGTTCGTGGGTTCGCATTTTGCTCAGACGGGCTGGCCACGTGGAGTTTTCTGGGTTTTCTCCAGTCTGTAACGCCTAAATAGGGGCCAGTTTCCCTTAAAAACACCTCTTAGAAGGCATTCCCCCTAGGCAGATTGCCCAAGTGTTGCGTTGCCATAACTTAACAAACAAACAAACAAACTCTTTCCGTAAGGAACAAGAAATTGATCTAAAGTTGATTGTCTTACTCTTTTAATCAAAATTTTTCTCAAATGCGATAGAGCATTGTCGTTCATATTGCCACTATGACTTTTTTCTTTCTTGGATGCCATAGTGATTAAATATATAAATCACAAAACTGAAAAAAGAAGTATAGCACAAACACTCGGAAAAGCAATGCTTAACTCGCGCATGCCTAACACCAACTAAAATTTGACACAAAATACCGTTACATTCATTATCCGAATTTTGTTCGTTATCCGAGACAAAATTTTTGCAAAATAAAAGTCCGTTAACCAATTTGGTCGTTAACCAGGACGTTCGTTAACCGGGGTTCCACTGTACCAAACTATAAAATTATTTTTTCATGTCGTTAACCTGAATTATAATAGAAATTGCTGTTTTATCTTTAATGTTAATAGCTTAATTTATCACATGCAGACAATTATATATAACTTTAATAATTTGCATTACTAATTTAAGTTTTTATATTTTATAGTAATGAGAAAACAGACTATTAAGGAATAAATATGAAAATACAATGAAAAATAATCTTTAGAATTAAGTATAGTTTTAAAATCTTTGATTACAAATGTTATTCTTACCTTCCATTATAACATGACATGTAGTTTCATCTTCACCTAATTTATTGGTTGCACGACATACATACGTTCCTGCATCTTCCATTGTACAAGATAATATTTCAAGAATAACAACCCCATCTGAGTGAGTCACATTGTAATCATATTTATTGATCTCCCTGCCATCTTTAAACCATTTTATCTAAAATACAAACATGTATTTTTTATTTATTATGAAATAGATAAATAATTAATTAATTTTCTAAAGGTTACCTCTGGTGTAGGTTTTCCAGACAGACAACATAAAAGTTTGACACCAATACCAACTTGAATGACACGAGTACGGAGATGGAATGTGAAACAAGGAGCGGAATCAACTGGTTCTTCCCATAATTTCTTTAGAGGTGGATATCTCCTCCTGTAAAATCATTTGTTTGATATTTTTATTAAAATACAATTAGCTATTTGATTAATCTAAAAGAATATGTAGAATTTTAATTGTAAGTTATTATTTTTGTTTAATAAAAATTCAATTACCTGATTGGTTCATCTAAAACAATATGTGGAATTTCTCTTGGAACACCTAAATTACAAGAAAATAAACATGTATAACATCTATTGTTAACTAACTGGATTAAAATATTAATTAAAACTTACTTTGTACATTAAGGAATACTGGTTCTTCTCTAAATCCATAACTGTTTTCTGCACGAATGATGTATTCACCTCGGTCATCAACTTTGCACCGATTTAGAATAAAGTAATAATCATTCTCTTGGTAACGTTTCATATATTTAACACTTTGGCGTAATTCATATCCATCACGATACCTAAGATTTGAAAAAAAAGTTTCATATTTAGAAAAATTATTTAATACTTCACAGTTAAATTATTTTGATGATTTATAATACCAAGTCACTGTAGCTGGGGCTGCAGCAATAACACGGCAATAGAATTTTGCACTTTGTCCTTCATAAGAGAAAGTACTCTGAGGACGAATCACAAACCTCGGTGCAGCCTGTCTGCGATCTATTTAGAAACATATAAACATTAATAACTTAAATGTTCAAAATTCTAAATTTGAATTAATTATTTTATCTAGTAACTTAATTATTTAAAAAAAAAATAAAATTTTACAGTTAAGATATATAAAAATTTTGTAGTTTGTTTAATTTTTTAAAATTGGATTATTTACCAAAATAAAATTCATGAATGTTATATTTTTCCTCATGAAGTTTACGAAGTGAACTGTAATTGGCAATGTGGCCAATAGGAAGTAAACAGTTGAACCAGTAATCTCCCTGAAAAGTCAGTTTTACAATCAAATAATTATTTAGAATATCTACAAATTAATGATAATATTTTCTTTGTAACAATGAGTTAATACTCACATATTTGGCACGAATGCGATCTCGTATTTTGATATATCTCTTTGACGGTATGGAAGTAGTAGGAGCAGCACTAATATCACCCTAAAAATAAAAATAAAGTAAAATGTTAAATAATATAAATAGTAACAAATATTCATAATCATCAAATATATATTCTTTCTTATCTATACATACCATTAGCCATGGATGAGCTAAGCATTCATGAGCTGTCAAACGCTTTCTATAAAATAAATATATAATTAATTTCTAAATCTTTTTAACTCAAAATAAACAAGAAAAATTTTCCTGCTAACTTACTCCTTATTTCGAGTTAATAATCGACGTATGAAATCTTTAGCTGAGTCTGAAACATTAGCAAATGCTTCATCATCAAAGTCCCAATCACATGCTCTGACATTTTTCAATGTTTCTATATCATTTTCTCCGGCAAATGGTGAGAGACCACTAAGACTAAATATAAAAATGTATAAATTTACATAAAAATCAAAACGATAATTTTAAATAATTATTAAGTATTAAATAAATAACTTACAGCACGTATGCAAGAACACCAATTGCCCACATATCTGTATAGAAACCAACAGGTTCTCGATCAACTATTTCAGGTGCAGCAAATTCAGCAGTTCCCGTAGATATACGTACAACTTCATTAGGATCCAATTTTGTAGCCAAACCAAAATCAATTAATTTGATATTGTTTCCTGTCTTTGTCTGGCACATGATATTTTCAGGCTAAAATGAAAAATATTTAATTAGCAATTCTTAAATTTCATTATTTTAATTTTTTGGGAAAATATTTTAATAGCATCATAAAAAAAGATATTTCAACCTTGATATCTAAATGTATGATGTTCTTCTCATGCATATGTTTTACACCTTCACACAATTGCCTCATGTAATTGATAACTTCAGCTTCTGACATTTTATAATCTTCTGCTGTGATACGTTCAAAAAGTTCTCCACCAGACATACTAAATTTAAAATAAATTTTAAATTATACATTTCATAAAATTATTTATTATTATATTACAAATTTCATTCACAACTTACAATTCATAAATAAGAACCATTTCATCTTCATCTTCAAAGGCATCATGTAAACGAATTAATTTTGGATGATGAAGCATATTCATTATATCAATTTCTTTCCTAATTATAGATTTTTCAACTGGATGAGTTACTGGAATGAATTTTGCAGCAAATATATTGCCTGTGCGTCTCTCTCGGCATCGATGAACAACACCAAAAGCACCTCTAAAAATTTTTATTTTACAAATTTTTATGCGTTAAATTTTTGCTATAAAAATATAAAATGTGAATATACTATATTAAATAAATAAAACCATTAAACATACGTTCCAATTTCTTCCAAAATGTCATAGTAATCATAAACACTAGACGTCTTAACATCAACAGGTTGCGGTATGTATTTTTCATTAATATCAAACACTAAAATGTAAAATATTAAATAATTTTTATTTTTAGAAGTTTTTAAAAATTTTTGAAAGTTGGATATTTACCATATTGATCATAATTTGATACTTTTCCCTCTGATCGTCCACGAATGCGGCGTCCTTGAGAATCCACTAAAAATTTGATAAATATTAAATAAATTAATATTTTTAACATAAGTTCACTTTATTTTATATTCATTTTTTTAATACTTACATGTATAATTTTTCCTTTTTATCCTTTCTTTAGTTGATGCTGTAAAAGTTAACAGTTTATTATGTTAGGAATTATTTAATTAAAGATATAAAATTGATTATAAAGAGTTTAGTCTTTATAATCAATTTTAAATCTTTAATTAATGTAAAAAGATCATACGTTTGGTTGTGACTATCTGAGTGGCTTCGCTGGGTTCACTTCTTCCATAAATATTTTCAGCATAGATCCTAAACTGATAGTCTTTTCCAGGATTCAATCCAGTAACAAGATGATGAAGGAATCTAAAAAATATAATTTATTTAATATTTAGATAATTAATTTATATAAAGGTACAAGTGCACAAGTAAAATTAAAATACAAATTAATAATAAATAACATACTTGCAATTTGGGTAAGTTTTATGAATAAATGTTGCAAATATATAATTAGATAAAACAAAATTATATTCTTTTATCAAATATATAGAAGTTTTCTTAAAAAGCATAAAAATAAATTGATCTAATTTCATATATATACTGAACATTAGAAACACCTGCCTAATAATAGATTAGTCCAACTTTCTGGGCAATCATGGCTTGCAAATCCTAGGCATGGACTCTACATATGCCGAACATCCTCTATTCTTAACTGGATTCATGCCTGCTCAAGCAGTTTTGTCAGTTGGTGCACACTTCACAGAGGAGTAGATAACCTCATCATATGTTCCAACATATCTCAAACCTGTACAATAGCATTTCATATGTTCCAACATCATATGTTCCAACATATCTCAAACCTGTTCAATAGCATTTCAGTCTGGTGCTTTTGGGAGTCAGTCTGGTGTCTTGTTTGGAATTTATTGTCGTGTTCCTTCAACTAATTCCTGGATGAGCTTCACCTGATGTCGCAGTGCATCATCATGTTGTGTTGTCATGTTGAAACATGGCAACATTCTCATGAAACACTGCCTGGAGATACAAATACAGATGATCACTTAACAGGTCCCTGTATTGTTCACCATTAATGAATTGTGGAATGATAACCAATAGCCCTAGACCTTGCCAAGAGAATGCTCCCTAAACTATTGTGGTGGTACACCAATATATTTTTGTTATATTTTTATATATATGTATATATATAATTTTCTATCTTTCCTTCTTTCTTTGTTCTGTGTTCCTTTGTCTATACTTTCTGGAACTTTCGTCCAGGTGTGGGTGGTCGATGACCCAATTAGGAGACAAAGGATTAAAAATAGCCCAGAGGGCAAGTGAGAGAGAGAGAGTAACTTCTGGCTTCGGACCTAGAAGAGGGAAGACCGTCAGGGAGAGGTCTCCAGGTCGGTGTTGCTTCGGCTGAAAGAGGCACGAAGAGCACGTAAGGAAGAAGTAGCGTTGATAAGGACATTGGCCAGCCAAAAGATAAAAGACATTTTTTATTTGATTATCGCATGCGATCCGTCCCCAAAAGGAAAATTCCCAAGACGAAGTCATCCAGCAGCCGCCACCCCAATCGCCAACTCGGGTACCCGTTCCATCCACTATTTGCCCTAAAAAAATTGGTTTACTGTCTACAAAAGAAGCAGCCTCTATTCTCAATGAAATTGTGCATT
>NW_019385007.1:102251-116675 GCF_000671375.1 Centruroides sculpturatus | reverse complement strand
TTTCTTCTTCTTCTTGTGTCGATTCCGGCCATCTTTGGACCACGTACAAACAACTAATTATGACTTGCTTTTCCCTCTTCCCTTCCCTTTGTTCTTCTTCCTTTCTTTCCAATACCTCTTCATTCTCTCGCTCTGCTGTTGTCTTTGCTCCTGAGTGAAGAGTCTTCCACGTCTGTTATTTTCCTTTTCCTGAAAACCCTTGAAGTTCTTTATTTTGTTTCTAAACCTTTCCCTGTTCTGGATATCTTCTTCAGATATGCCCATTTCTGCCATGTCTTTTTGAGTGTCATTGATCCATTGATTCTTACTCTTATCATTTATTGGTATTAAAAAAATATTTTTTTAATCTTAAACATTTTTATATCATTTGATACTAATAAGATTGAAATTAAGAAAGAGTGATATCTTTAATAAACAAATAATATAAAAATGTAATAATAAAGTATAAACAAAAAATTTCCATTCGAAGAAAGAAATCAAGACTAAAATAATGCCTTTACTTCAAATTGAATCAAATCAAAAATTCTTATTAATTCAAGAAATACTCTAACAGTCTAAACTGCTAAGATATAATAAATCACTCTTCTGGTAAATTTATCATTTAATTACCAATTATTTCTGATCTTTGTATTTTGAAAATTAGTTTATAAGATAAAAAAATCCGAGTTTATACCATAAGCCTCACTTCATAAGATTACACATAATTTAACAAAGGTTATTTAAAAAAATAATGATAACATTTTATATGAATTGTAATATCAAATTTTAATGTAGTCTAGATAAACAACTTTCATTGAAATAGACATTTTTAGCCATAATAGTAAAAGTTCTCAACAATAATCAGATAAAACTAAAAAATTATTAATAAAACTTATGATGTAACATGTTTTATCTGTGTTTACACTGTAATAAAATAATAATGACTATCTCATATCACACTATGCTTATTTTATTAAATCTATTAAATTTAAAGTAAGTTTGAATGAAATTAATGCATGCTAGTTTGTTTACAGTAACAAATAGAGAAATAACTACTTAAATTGATCATTTAATATTAGAAAACAAAATAAATACTTTAAATGGTTTGCTTCAGCTTGGTGGCCATTAGATTCATATATAAGAATTATTTTCACACATTTTCTTTATGTATAATCATTTGTATTTCATTCTGGCTAGTGTACTGTACTCTGTGCTAAAATGAGAGAATTTAGGTCTTTTTTCATATGCCAGTAATTGCAGCTTTTAGCTTTCTAAACCTATCCCAACCTGAACATCACCTTATTAAATACAGAATTATTTTTTAGACATCTTTTTGGGAAAATGTGCATCTTATAAAGAAGAAAATATGGTATTTTTTACATTTTTTTTTAATTTTTATGTTTAAGCTCCATTACAGCAGCTTTTAAGGTAAGTATTAAATTATTTTTAAGGAATCAGTTTTGACAAATAAAATTAAATCAATATTTACTTAATTTACAATACACATAATATTTACTAATTAAAAAGAGAAATATATTAGATAACTAATGAAAAGATGGAAAAAAAGAAAATTACTTTATTGTATTGCAAATTATTTAAACATTTGTCTGAGAAATATATCAATATGAAAATTTTTATTTATAATATGTGACTTATGTGAATTTATATTTTAAAAAATCTATGATTATTTAATTAATTAATAGATAATTTAGTGCAACATAATATGAACTATTTTATTAACTTTTTAATACTATACAATTTATGTTCATAATACTCAATAAACAGGTTAGCAAAAACACAATTAGCTGTACATTTTGCTTAATTATATATAGTTTTGTATAAACCTCCATCTTTTCCAAAATCTAAAAGTTATATTTCAATAAAAAAATAATCCATTCTCTCTGTTAGAAGCAATATTATTTCTCAGCATGCCATTCAATAATTTTAGTCTACTCATATTTGTTTCTAAACAAGATTAAATTTTGTTGTCAATCAACCAATCATTTTCAAATTCAAAATATAAAGCTGATTAGTAGTGACACAGCTTTATTAAATTCTAAAGTTTAAATATTCAGAGTTTATTTAAATAAACTTTTTCCTTGATGAAATGATATATTAATAAATAAAATGTTTAGTATTAATAGTATATCATTCAAGATCATTTTACAACTTCCTTCTAATTTAAAATTTATTTTGTTATATATAAACAGAAAAGCAATATTTTATGTTGTAAAAAATACATTACATTTTTCTAGATCAGTGTTTCCCAAATGCTGGTACACAGTGAATGTAATTAAGAACCAAAATTTATATTTTTAAATAAACCAACATATACAAAGTTGCATCTATGTTAGACTAAATTCTTGGCAATGATGTTAATGAAAACAAAATACAGAATAAATTAGATTCTCAAGCTTCATTTTGAATTGCTAGATGATCCAACTTTTGAGTTGTGACCTCAAATTTTCCAAACTTATTTGAAGAAAATAATTACTTGCAATGTAACCACTATTAACTCTAGTTTATTAATTATGGTATAATTTTATGTTGTAATTTTTCTGCATTCAAAATATACATTTTAAAAACTAATTGTTTTGTATCAATGTTTTTTTTATTTTGAAATATCTTTTGTAATATTTTTTGTGATAGACTATCTATTTTTATGAAATGATGGTAGATAATAGTAATTATATATAAATACATATATTTGTATATATTTAATAAAATAAAAAAAATTAAAAATCATCTGCTGATTCACAATTTTTTGTTTTTATTTTAGTGGTTCATAATTCTGTGACTAAATTAAAATAATTAAATTAAATTAATATATTATTTTACCTTGTATGTCCACAACGAATCCAACTAGTCATGGTTGCTTCTCTTTTCTCAATCAAATAACTTGTTATATGACTGCCACCATCCCAAGCAGGTGGTTTCCATGATAACGTAATTGAGTCATCTCCTATATTATCAATGGTTGGGTGTCTTGGTCTGTCTGGTTTATCTAAATTTGACATTTTAAAAATTAAATTATATAAATAAAAATATTGTTTGATTATTAGTAATTTCTAGTTATTGCTCAAACTTATTGATATTATAACTCACAATAAAATAAAATGAGATAAATATATATATATATATATATACATATAAACTTATACATTTTTTAATACTCACCACTTATCTGTATCTTAATAATTGCTGAATCAACACCAAGTTCATTTTCTGCTAATAATCGATATGGACCACTATCTATATTTGTGGCATCACGAATTGTCAAAATGGCATGACGCTCAGCAATATGTACATCGTAATGGCCTCCACTTTCAATTTCTTCTCCATCTCGAGACCATTTTAATCTTGGTTTAGGTAAACCAGTAAATGGAATTTTTAGCATCACATTTTCTCCCTTTTCAAAGTTTGCAAGTTCACGGAAGCGAGGAGGCACATTAATACGAGGAGGTGCTAAATAATTGTAATTTAAAATTATTAAACAAATATACAAAAATATCTTAATTAAAATTTATTTTTATAATTCCTAATAATTTTAAAATATATCTTATTTCAATTAATATAATAATTATTTTACTTTTAATAAGCAATTCAGCTCTTGAAGTACGAGCTCCTGCTTTATTCCATGCTCTGCAGGAATATTCATCTGCATCTTCCCCATATACATCCGCAATAATTAATGTATAATTATCTCCTTCTTTTAACATTGTGAATTTTCCTCCTTCAAAAATTTCTCTCATACCCTTGCACCTATATTTGTTAATATAAAACACAAAAAAATATATACATTTAGAAAATTTACAAAAATTTTTATTAAGTTTATAAAGATAATTTCTAATTTTCAAATACACATATATTATAGAAAACAAAATTATAAGATTACCATGTAACTTGTGGTTTTGGATTTGCTTTTATAGTGCAGAAAAATTCAGCACTTTTGTTTTCAACAGCCATTATTCGTTTTAGTGGCACAACAAATTCAGGAATTACAGCAGCTGAAAAATATTAAAAAATGTATCTTGTCTACCATCACTGTTCACATAAAAAGTTTTGAATAAAAATGATATTTAAATACCATTTGGATCTACAATACGAACTGCAGTAGCACTCATAGATGGAGGACTGTTACCAGCTTCATTTACTGCATAAACTCTAAACTCATATTGTCTATCCTCAATAAGGTTACTGATATTTATTTGATTAGTGACACACAAGTAATTATTAACTTGTTGCCAAGCTTGAGTTCCCATTTCTCTTTTATCAATCCAGTATCCTTTTATTCTGTTACCTCCATCAGATTCTGGTTTTTCCCAAGATAAGTTCACAAAATCTCCACCAACTTCAGTGACTTTAGGAACTCCAGGAGCTGAAGGTGGGTCTATAATAAAATTTTGAATTACAGTATTAATGACATGTATATAACAGTCTGACTAAAATCCATATTAATTCAATTACCAAATGGTAATTTTGCAATTATTGGATTAATTCCTTCAAGAGGTGCACTATGTCCATTTTCATTTACTGCCATTACTCGGAATAAATATTCACCATTTTCAACCAAACCATGAACTACACTGGTTGTTTCCTAAAGTTAAAATTATTATAATAATATTATTTGCTAAGTGAAACTTAAACTATTAATGTTAAAATAAAATGTTGAAGAAAAAAATTGTTATACTTACCCTACAATAACTGCTTGCTATTACCCATTGAGTATGGCTTGTTTCTTTGCGTTCTACAATATAATGAGTAACTTTACTGCCACCATCAAACTTCGGTGGACTCCAAGCCACTGTTGCTGAATTTTTATTGATATCTGATATTTCCAATGGTCCTTGAGGTGGCCCAGGTAATCCTATAATACAAATTTTTAAAAATAATTAGTGTTATTTATTGAAAAGAATAAAACTTGAGTATTACTCTGCAATAACTTTCCCTACATTAACGCAAATTCAAATATAATATGATTGATGATTAGTCCCATTCTTTTTATTTAGGACTTTCTCAGTTTAGTATATGGTCAGTTGTATCAATACAACTTATGTACAGTATAGTAATTTTTTACTGATCAACAGTATATCACCAATTTAATTTTTAAAATGTTCCTAATACAGTATTAAGTAAAGTTTGATTTGTAAAGTTAAGTAAAGTTAAATTTGATTGCATAAAATGTAGGAGTTATATTATTACAAGGTTAATGAAAAACGATAATTTTAAGTTGGTCAATTAATTATAATATAGCTATATTAATATATAAATTCTCATTCTTACTTGTTATTGAAAAATTTCAAAACAATGTTTTTTATGTCTATATGTTAAAATATACATATAGTATATTTAATATTAATACATCTTGTTTAATAATTAATCAAATTTATTAATAATTAGTGTTATATAACTATGTTTGTGTTATGCTATGTATTTATTTTATTCTACATTAAAACAATCAAAATTATTATTAAACTGATATCAAAATCTTTGTAAATTTTTATCTTGCTCTCTAGATTACTTAGATAATGATGAATCAAAGAAAAATAGTGTAACTCTAGCTTTTTAATCTAGATTTAAATTTTTAAGATATTTATTATTTTGTTTTCTGAAACCGTGTTTTTGTATTTATTGACTATTAAACACAAGACTGTGTTATTAATTAAACACTTGGCATTTTTCCCTCTTTATTCAGTTGATACGGGTACTTTTACATGTTTCGGGCACATAGCCCCTCATCAGTCAACTGATAAGAAAGAACATATACAATATTGGATTATTACACTCTTAAAAATAAAATTATACAACTCAATTCAAAAACATGTAACTTTTAAAAACATACCATTAAACACGCAATAGATGCAATGACACTTATACAGCACAAGTTCACGTTCTCTTTACAGGTAGGATAAGTTGACTATATCAATACTATAAAATCTACATACATCTAATTAAACAATAAAACACTATATGAATATACAAGCTTATACGGATATAGTACAGAATTATACTAAGTTTGGTCTAGTGTTGTTTCTTACTGTTAAGTAGGCGTAATACATCTTCCATCTTCTTACTAAAGTTGATGAATATATTGGCTGATTCCTTTCCAAGATTGATGGATATATTTGGCTGGTTTCTTTCAATATTTCTTTGGCACATAACAGAATCAGATAAACTTCACTTAACTTACTATAACAAAATTTGTTTTCTGTTCATTACACAATATTGAGCCTGGTTGCTAATTTGCATTTTTAACCAATTTCGATAGTCAGAATTTACATAATATTTGGAATAGCCAAAAGCAGCCAAATAAACAGAATTCACCAAAATATCTTTAAAAAATTTTCTTAAGACGTTCTAAAAAATTTTTATTATTACAATATTTTTAACCAATCTTTGCTTATTTTTACGCTTAGATTTCTATTTATACAATTTTTGGAGTTTATAATAGCCACACTTTCTTTAAATTTCCTACTATATGTATTCTTTTCTTTATATAAGATTTTTACATTAGCTTTATCTATATTACAGTTATTTAGTAGGCAATGATCGTGAAAAACGGAATTTAATCTGTGATATTTCATATCTGCAATATGTTCTTTTAATCTTGTATTTAGTTTACGTTTGGTTTCACCTATATAAATATTAGCATCTTTACAAGTACATGGGATCTCGTAGATCACATTCTTGGTTTCTTCTTTAGTCTCTTTACTTTGTTTTGTACATTTTTTGTTTTTTATTCTGGCTTGAAGTTTTTCGTACTTCGGTGCAAGTTTTATGTTTACTTTCCGCATTTCTTTGTTAATTTCTTCATATAAGCCTTTTATATACGGAAAACTAATGTATTTCATATCTTGGTTTTGTTTCTTCTGATCATGTTTCTTGTTAGTTATTTTATCATTTATTTTCTTTTCCCATGTACTAATTAACAAAATACAAGGCGATTAGGGTATCCATCCAAAATAAATTTCTTTCTTAAGTCATATATATGTTTGGCCATATTGGTGGGCTTGCTGGTTCTGGTTTTAATTTTATTATATTCCATATTAAAGATGTTTTGTTTTATATATAGTGGTATATGAGAATCGTATTTAATGGTTGTATTAATGGAACAAGACTTTTTAAAAGGTTCGAATTCTAAGCTATTTACGTTCCTTTTAATAACAATATCTAAGTAATTTATACTATTGCTGGCAATGTCTTCTTCTTCTATCTTAAACTGGATTCCTTTATGTATATTATTTACAATTACTTCTGTCTGTTTAATTGTAATTTTCGTATTGTCGTACATGATCAGAATGTCGTCTACGTATTGTTTATAAAATTTTATTCCTTGTATTTTGTTAATCTTTTCGTCTATATCTATCATCACTATTTCAGCAAGCTTTGGTCCTATAACAGATCTCATACTGATGCCTTCATTTTGAGTATAATAGTTTCTATCAATTTCGAAATAGATACTGCTATAAGAAAACTCTATTAGGTCTATTAATATAGAACCAGAAATAATAGCCCTAATAGAGTTTTCTTATAGCAGTATCTATTTCGAAATTGATAGAAACTATTATACTCAAAATGAAGGCATCAGTATGAGATCTGTTANCTATAAAATCTACATACATCTAATTAAACAATAAAACACTATATGAATATACAAGCTTATACGGATATAGTACAGAATTATACTAAGTTTGGTCTAGTGTTGTTTCTTACTGTTAAGTAGGCGTAATACATCTTCCATCTTCTTACTAAAGTTGATGAATATATTGGCTGATTCCTTTCCAAGATTGATGGATATATTTGGCTGGTTTCTTTCAATATTTCTTTGGCACATAACAGAATCAGATAAACTTCACTTAACTTACTATAACAAAATTTGTTTTCTGTTCATTACACAATATTGAGCCTGGTTGCTAATTTGCATTTTTAACCAATTTCGATAGTCAGAATTTACATAATATTTGGAATAGCCAAAAGCAGCCAAATAAACAGAATTCACCAAAATATCTTTAAAAAATTTTCTTAAGACGTTCTAAAAAATTTTTATTATTACAATATTTTTAACCAATCTTTGCTTATTTTTACGCTTAGATTTCTATTTATACAATTTTTGGAGTTTATAATAGCCACACTTTCTTTAAATTTCCTACTATATGTATTCTTTTCTTTATATAAGATTTTTACATTAGCTTTATCTATATTACAGTTATTTAGTAGGCAATGATCGTGAAAAACGGAATTTAATCTGTGATATTTCATATCTGCAATATGTTCTTTTAATCTTGTATTTAGTTTACGTTTGGTTTCACCTATATAAATATTAGCATCTTTACAAGTACATGGGATCTCGTAGATCACATTCTTGGTTTCTTCTTTAGTCTCTTTACTTTGTTTTGTACATTTTTTGTTTTTTATTCTGGCTTGAAGTTTTTCGTACTTCGGTGCAAGTTTTATGTTTACTTTCCGCATTTCTTTGTTAATTTCTTCATATAAGCCTTTTATATACGGAAAACTAATGTATTTCATATCTTGGTTTTGTTTCTTCTGATCATGTTTCTTGTTAGTTATTTTATCATTTATTTTCTTTTCCCATGTACTAATTAACAAAATACAAGGCGATTAGGGTATCCATCCAAAATAAATTTCTTTCTTAAGTCATATATATGTTTGGCCATATTGGTGGGCTTGCTGGTTCTGGTTTTAATTTTATTATATTCCATATTAAAGATGTTTTGTTTTATATATAGTGGTATATGAGAATCGTATTTAATGGTTGTATTAATGGAACAAGACTTTTTAAAAGGTTCGAATTCTAAGCTATTTACGTTCCTTTTAATAACAATATCTAAGTAATTTATACTATTGCTGGCAATGTCTTCTTCTTCTATCTTAAACTGGATTCCTTTATGTATATTATTTACAATTACTTCTGTCTGTTTAATTGTAATTTTCGTATTGTCGTACATGATCAGAATGTCGTCTACGTATTGTTTATAAAATTTTATTCCTTGTATTTTGTTAATCTTTTCGTCTATATCTATCATCACTATTTCAGCAAGCTTTGGTCCTATAACAGATCTCATACTGATGCCTTCATTTTGAGTATAATAGTTTCTATCAATTTCGAAATAGATACTGCTATAAGAAAACTCTATTAGGGCTATTATTTCTGGTTCTATATTAATAGACCTAATAGAGTTTTCTTATAGCAGTATCTATTTCGAAATTGATAGAAACTATTATACTCAAAATGAAGGCATCAGTATGAGATCTGTTATAGGACCAAAGCTTGCTGAAATAGTGATGATAGATATAGACGAAAAGATTAACAAAATACAAGGAATAAAATTTTATAAACAATACGTAGACGACATTCTGATCATGTACGACAATACGAAAATTACAATTAAACAGACAGAAGTAATTGTAAATAATATACATAAAGGAATCCAGTTTAAGATAGAAGAAGAAGACATTGCCAGCAATAGTATAAATTACTTAGATATTGTTATTAAAAGGAACGTAAATAGCTTAGAATTCGAACCTTTTAAAAAGTCTTGTTCCATTAATACAACCATTAAATACGATTCTCATATACCACTATATATAAAACAAAACATCTTTAATATGGAATATAATAAAATTAAAACCAGAACCAGCAAGCCCACCAATATGGCCAAACATATATATGACTTAAGAAAGAAATTTATTTTGGATGGATACCCTAATCGCCTTGTATTTTGTTAATTAGTACATGGGAAAAGAAAATAAATGATAAAATAACTAACAAGAAACATGATCAGAAGAAACAAAACCAAGATATGAAATACATTAGTTTTCCGTATATAAAAGGCTTATATGAAGAAATTAACAAAGAAATGCGGAAAGTAAACATAAAACTTGCACCGAAGTACGAAAAACTTCAAGCCAGAATAAAAAACAAAAAATGTACAAAACAAAGTAAAGAGACTAAAGAAGAAACCAAGAATGTGATCTACGAGATCCCATGTACTTGTAAAGATGCTAATATTTATATAGGTGAAACCAAACGTAAACTAAATACAAGATTAAAAGAACATATTGCAGATATGAAATATCACAGATTAAATTCCGTTTTTCACGATCATTGCCTACTAAATAACTGTAATATAGATAAAGCTAATGTAAAAATCTTATATAAAGAAAAGAATACATATAGTAGGAAATTTAAAGAAAGTGTGGCTATTATAAACTCCAAAAATTGTATAAATAGAAATCTAAGCGTAAAAATAAGCAAAGATTGGTTAAAAATATTGTAATAATAAAAATTTTTTAGAACGTCTTAAGAAAATTTTTTAAAGATATTTTGGTGAATTCTGTTTATTTGGCTGCTTTTGGCTATTCCAAATATTATGTAAATTCTGACTATCGAAATTGGTTAAAAATGCAAATTAGCAACCAGGCTCAATATTGTGTAATGAACAGAAAACAAATTTTGTTATAGTAAGTTAAGTGAAGTTTATCTGATTCTGTTATGTGCCAAAGAAATATTGAAAGAAACCAGCCAAATATATCCATCAATCTTGGAAAGGAATCAGCCAATATATTCATCAACTTTAGTAAGAAGATGGAAGATGTATTACGCCTACTTAACAGTAAGAAACAACACTAGACCAAACTTAGTATAATTCTGTACTATATCCGTATAAGCTTGTATATTCATATAGTGTTTTATTGTTTAATTAGATGTACAGTACGTAGGTTTTATAGCGTTGATATAGTCAACTTATCCTACCTGTAAAGAGAACGTGAACTTGTGCTGTATAAGTGTCATTGCATCTATTGCGTGTTTAATGGTATGTTTTTAAAAGTTACATGTTTTTGAATTGAGTTGTATAATTTTATTTTTAAGAGTGTAATAATCCAATATTGTATATGTTCTTTCTTATCAGTTGACTGATGAGGGGCTATGTGCCCGAAACATGTAAAAGTACCCGTATCAACTGAATAAAGAGGGAAAAATGCCAAGTGTTTAATTAATAACACAGTCTTGTGTTTAATAGTCAATATTTATTATTCTTCTGAACTTGATCAATAATAAAAAATCAATAAAATTTTAATGTCAACATAGATTTAATAACGAAATTTCTTTTGTTAACTGCAATTAATTATTAATGAAAAAATGAAATATCAGGATAAAAAACTGCCAAACTGGAATATGATATTTTTGTAGTTTTTTTCCTTCTCTTCTTTCTCATTACACATGCTATTCAGTGATCATTATTATAAAAATTTATGAAGAAATTTGAAAAGAAGCCAATTAGTTACGATTAATTGCTAATTAATTATTTAATAATTTAATATAAATAATAAAAAAATAAATAAATTATTAATACCAGTTTGTATAAAATTATTGTTTAATGAATTAATTATAAAAGCCGATATATAATGAAATTTATACAAATGAAGCATTTTATATTTAACTACATATTTTATAACAATTTAATTTTTGAGATCTAAGCAGAAAAATTGGAGATTTACATTACTAATGTGATATTATTATGTTATTATTCAGTTCCTATTGTTATACATAATATATATTTTATTTTTGAACAACCTGCTCAATAAATTTCTATTTTAGTTTTTATTCTAATTACCGTATTTACTCGGGTATAAGACAATCTTGCGCATAGGACGAGGTGTGACTTTAGAGATCAAAATTAAAAAATTAGATTTATTAATACAATCCTAATTTTATTTTGTTTAATCACAAAATATTATCAAATGCACATGTTTGCCTTAATATGTGATGAAGTGAAAACAAAACCAAAACATTATTGTGTGATTGGAAAAAGTTTATTTTTAATGATTCAGAATGTGCTAATATTCATTAAAAATAACAATTTAACTAATATAAAATAACTACATTTATAATCATTGCTAAGTAACCTGTATTTCATTAATGTTTTTATAAATAACAAGAAACTATTTTCTGTGAACAAATGAAATGCAATGCAGTTTTTAATTGATGGATGTAGGATTAAATCAATAAACAAAGGGATGTATGTCTTAATTTGTTTACAGTAGGTGCCAACTTACGATAAATAGTCTGTAGACCTATAATGACAGCATGAAGTATACACAGTTCACAGAAATTATTAAAAAAACGCAAAGAATCCTTTGTTTGTGTGTATAGGATGACCTAGGTTTTTGAAGCAGTGAAAAATGAATAAAAACCTGGCATTATATGCGAGTAAATACAGTATATGACAGAATAAGCTAGATGAAATTATGATAATTAAAATTCTTATTTTATTTGATATGGTTAAAATGTGCTGTCTATTTTGCCGAAATTTTAATATATTTTAAAACATTAAAATTTCAGCAAAATTTAGGGTATCAAAGATTAGATGTCTCCTTGTTAGCATAATTATATAAAAACATTACATTATTTAGCTTTCTAGTTCAGAATTAAGTGGAATGAATTGCCCTGAAATTATGCAAATTGTAGCAAGTAATCTATAGACATGCATTATCTAATAGGTACATCTTGAATGCATCTGATAGATGTATTTATAAAACTGTACAATAACATGTAAAAATAAAATAAAAGATCTAAAAATGCTAAATTTTTAAAATAACCTGTAACAAATAATGAAAAGGTGGCATCTGTTTTTCCACTTTCATTTTCCACAACAATTTTATATTTTCCTTCATCAGATTTTAATACTTCACGCAAGAAAATAATTGCATAATCATCAAATACTGTGTATTTGAAATGGTCACTAGCTTGAACTTCTAAACCATCTTTATACAAGACTACTTCAAAAGGAGATGTTCCTGAGAAAAATATCTTGATTTTTCCATTATCATGTTCTGGAAAGAAGACTTCTGATGGGAACTGGTCAATTCTAGGTGGTGCTATAATTAAATTAAAATTTTTTAAAAATGTTTGCTTATGTTAAAAGCTAATTCAAAATTTACAGATTAAACAGAATTGACTACTTACAAGCAATAATAAGTCTAGCAAAGCATTTATCTGATCCCAATGAATTACTGACTTCACACATATATTCTCCTTCATCTGTATCCCAAACTTCAGTTATGATAAATTTATAAACACCATTATCCCCGTCAATAGCTTTAAGTCGGCCTGCTGGATGAATTTCACGGCCATTTTTAAACCTATATTTTTTTTGGAGAAATACAATATTATGACTGAATAGTTACAAAAGAAATGACAGATTCACTTGTTTGTTATTAATTTAGTTCATTAATTAATGATATCATTAAGTAAATTTTATTCAATAAAACTATCATAGTAATATATTCTTATTGTTACTTTGTTGTATATTTGCACAAATAACTCATATTTAGTCAAGGAATCACATTAATAAAGCAATAAAATGAATTATTTGTTAACAATTAATACAGTTTTGTCTGTAAATAATTTTATTTCATTTAATTTATGCTTTCTCCTCAAAATGAGTATAACTGTACAAGCAAAAACATTCAGGAAATCTGTATTAATAATATATAATACATTTTTATGTATATTGTGCAATAAGACTTCTTTATTAATCAATAAATTAATTGTATTGCTTAATATAGTATGATTCATTCTATAATATAACTACTTAATAATTAATAAACATCAAGGAGTTATAAAGTAAATTTATAAATTAAATTATGAATAAGTTTTAATGAATAAATAACAATTTAATTTATTATTATTTTTGAAATTTTAATTTTTAGATAATTCACTTTAGTATTGAAAATTTCCAAATGATCTATTTATCTAAAAAAGTTTATTGATCATTTTAAATTAAGAAATTAGTATTTGATCATTTTTACATTAACTAACAACTATGTAAAAATTTTTTTAAATGTCTTGATAAAAGTATTTTTGTCTTTATTGCTATGATTTCATCATTTAAAATATAGAACAAAATAAAATACAATTTTTAAATGTAAAATTTAAACATTCATCTCATTTTAAATTTAAAACCAATAACTAACATTAACTATATGATCTGAGGTGGTTGAGGTGTCAGCCTACCACCCTGGGGATCTGGGATCAAATCTAAATGATTGAAAACCCCAGGAATTTTTAGATGGTGGTCTGTCATACATATTTTGAGCACCATCCCTCATCCCAATGTGGGCCTGGTCAATCCCACAATGGGCCTTAAAAAAAAAAGTCCTTTTAGCACCCATAGAAGAGAAAAGAGTGGGAAAAACATTAACTATAAATAAATTCCAAAAATTTTTGCCAAATGTCTATTGAATAAATTTTTGTCAGAACTCCAGACACATTTTTATTATATTTTTATATATTTTAAATTTAAAGTTTTTCTAATATAAAATTTTGTACTGAATCTATAATAATACATTAAAAATATTAAATAAATTATACATAGTAATTAATTTAAAATATTAAATATATATATTAATAAGTAATTATTA
>NW_019385007.1:39596-102235 GCF_000671375.1 Centruroides sculpturatus | reverse complement strand
AATAATTATTATGATGGTAAAGGTTTTCCAACAGCTTCACATTCCAAAGTAACTGTCTTATGAAGACTGCAAGACTTGTTAAATAATTTACGTACAAATTCTGGTTTAACACCATCTGAAATACAATTATTATAATTCATTATAACATTATACTTAAAATATTTAAATCTATAAATCTAAGTTTATTTAAACTAAAATCTTACCTGCAATTTCACAAACTTTAACTGGGGTTGTACAAGCACTTGGTTCACTTTTTCCAGCTGCATTGACAGCAAATACTCTGAATTCATAATCTTTGTTTTCTGTTAGATTTAATACTATATATGAACAATCTGTAACATTGTATTCATTGGCTTTCAACCAGAAAGCACTTCCACATTCTCTCCTTTCAACAAGATAATCTACAAAAGAAAGAAAAAATAAGTTCTAAATAATTAAAAAATTATAAAGAAAATATGTATATCAGTCATGGAATCATCAATCAATCATACGTTGTATTTTACTTCCTCCATCTGAACGTGGTTTCTCCCATTTAAGATCAACATAACTTCTACCAACTTTTGTCACTTTTACATCTTGTGGAGGTGAAGGTACGGCTAAAAATAATTATTATGACTTTAATCTTAATCATGAATTAATAATTTATAAAGAAATTAATTATATCTTTTATAATATATTTCTTTTACTAGTTTCTTTACTTATATTTTTCTTACCAAATCTTGGTTTTAATTTACACATAGAGGATGGTGGGCTTGGAAGACTGAAACCTGCAGCATTTTTAGCCTTTACTCTAAATTCATATTCATGATTTTGTATTAAGTCATTTACTGAAATCACATTAATAAGTATGTAAATAATAATTTTAATGAAGATATTATTCCAAAATATAAATTTTCCAAAGAATACCTGTTAAAGCAGTATCTTTTACTAGGACTTTATTAGCTACTCTCCATTTTCCATCTAAAGGATCTCTGTATTCAATCTGATAACCTTGAATTCTAGAGCCACCATCATTAAGAGATGGCATCCATGTGAGGCAAACACTGGTAAGATCCCAATCAACAATGTTTGGTGCACCTGGAGCACTTGGCACATCTTTATAAAATATTTTAAGATTATACATACATAGGCATTTTGTAAAAGAATGATTATAGTACATTAATAATATAAAAACAACAATTTACCAAATGGAAATTTGGCTGTAACTGGCTTTTCTGTGTCTAAAGGTTGACCAATACCATACTGATTTTCAGCTCTGACTCTAAAATTGTATTTTCTATTAGGTTCTAACCCAATAACATCATAATGACATCCTCTTACAAAACTGCTAAGTTTCATCCAAATCTGAAGAAAAAATAGGATAAATTAAAAAATACTTAATTTTTGTAAAGAATAAAAACTTTAATACTAACTTGTGTGGTTGGATCTTGTTTCTCTACAACATAATTAGTAATAGGACTACCACCATCATCTTTAGGTGGTCTCCAAGATAGAGAACATGTTTCAGGTGTAATGTCAGTCACATCTAGTGGACCTTCTGGTGGACCTGGTTTATCTATTAAAAGTTAAATGATATCATTAACTGTAGTAATTTGAAAAATATTTAATATATTATATATATATATATATATTATTATAAATATATATTACCAACTACTGTAACTCTACAAGATGCTGAATCTGAACCATGAGGATTGCTAAGAGTTAACATGTATTGACCACAGTCATCTCGTTTTGCCTTTTTATTTATCAGAACTGTAAATGCTACATTCACTTCTGAATAGACACGATCATTTGGTAGTAAAATTTTGTTATTCTATTATTTAAAAATTAATAATATATGAGATTATTTTTTATATAAAAATTATCATCATATTTTATAGAAAATATTAAATAACTAATACATACTATAGTCCAAGTAGCATTAGGAATAGGACTAGCATTAAATGGTATTCTTATAGTAAATTCTTCTCCAGCTTGTACAACAATGTCTTTCATTGCAAAGGCTATATCAATCTTAGGTGCACCTATGTAAGAATAAAATATATAATAAAATTTCTATAAAAATATATTTATATAACAAACAATAAAACAAAAATATCAATAATTTACATGGTGGAGGTCTTGCAGCAATAATGTCTGATGAAGAACTAAATGGACCTTGACCAGCAGCATTAACAGCTGCCACACGAAATTCATATTCTGTATTTTCCACCAGACTGCCAACTCTGTAGGTAAGATCTGGAATTGTTGCTTGTGTTGCTCTCACCCAATTATCCTCTCCATATTTTCTCTTTTCTATTATGTAACCAACAACTGGACTTCCACCATCATCTCTTGGTCTATTCCAAGAAATTGTTATAGAATCTTCAGATGTTTCTACTGAATATGGAGTTCCTGGAGCACCTGGAGTATCTGAAAAATATCAAATTAATCTTGTCAATTAACTATAAACTATATAAAATCTTAACTATCATACATAGTTTAATATTAAATTATAAAATTAATTTTATTTCACTTTCCAAAAGAAATTTAAATAAAGTTTGACTTGATTAAGTTACAAATATTATTTATTCAAATAATTTATAAATTTCTACAAAAATAAAATTAGGTTTAATATTTACCAAATGGTAGTTTAGCTGTTACTGGTTCAGAGGTAATTCCTGGATCACTGGTTCCATATTGATTTTCAGCCATAACTCTAAAATCATACCTATGATTGATAACAAGATTGCGAATGCGATAAGCAGTGCCAGATATGAAACTGCTGATGCGGGCCCAATTTATTGATCCTGCTTCTCTCTTTTCAATTACATAATTAGTAATTTCAGAGCCTCCATTGTCTTTAGGAGCTAACCAGCAAAGTGTTAATGATTCCCCATCAATATCTTCAGCGTGAACATTCTGAGGAGGTGATGGGCGATCTAATTTAAAAATTAAATTTAAAAAACATATATTCATCTATTTTTCATGATTAATATATATTAATATTTCATGCTAATTATAATAATTTTTAAATTTCCTATTTTTGTTATTATTTTTAAACTTAATTTTGCAAAATACTGTTCTTTTTTATGATCTAAATTAATAAAAGATTTCTTACCAAGAACTGTAACTTTACAGAAGCAAGTATCAAATCCTGATTTATTTTTCAAATATATTTTATACTGTCCAGTATCTGAACGTTTTGCTTCATTAACTGCCAAGAAAGCAGCATTTTCATCGACCTTAAAAATATATTTAGTAAGTTATATTTTATTTTTACAAATTAATTTAGTCAATGAGCTTTCATATTATAAAGAGTTATCACCTTTTGAAAACATCTCTCATCTTTTACATCTATATCTACATCATTCTTTGACCATACAGCTGTTGGTTTAGGAAATCCAGAGAATGGTACTCGTATATGAAATTCTTGTCCTGCTTTAACTGTTATATCTCTAATAACTCCAGCATCGATTCTTGGTTTATCTGAATTAATAAAAAAATTTTACAATAAACATTTTTATAAAAATTAATATTTTAAAATATATATAAGTTATAAAATAATAATTTTACAAATACACAATTTTTCAATTATTGTTACAAATAGAAAAGCAATAATATTTTATTTTAGTTTTCATTTAACAAAATTTAACATTTTAATTACTGACCAGGTTGTTCTTCAATAACAACTGTTGGTGTAGGTTTGCTTGGAGGACTTTCTCCAATACTATTTACAGCAAATATACGAAATTCGTATTCTTGATGTTCTACAAGATTTGATATCTACAATTACATAAAAATGTAACAATTTTAACAAAAATGTTAACTGATCATAAAACATTCAATCTTGATAGTTGTAATCTAAATAAACATGTAAATAAATATTTGATTACTCACAGTAAACATTGTATTTGGATGAGGCTTTTCATTAATGATATCCCATTCTTTGGCATCTTTCAATTTTTTCTCAATAAGATAGCCCATAATTCTACTACCTCCATCACTATATGGTTTATTCCAAGAGAGAGTGACAGAATTTTTAGTAATTTTATCAATATGTGGTGTATCTGGAGCATCAGGTGGATCTGATTTAATGTAATAATAAAAATAAAGTTTTAAATGACAAATAATATCTTGCTGATTTTTTAATTTTAATTTATAAATTACATTACATACATTTCTTTTCTTTAGCTGTTACTGGTTGACATGGTTTACTAGGTTTACCAGTTCCTCCTTCATTGACAGCAAGAACTCTAAATTCATAAGTACGACCTTCAGATAAATTAGGAACAGTAAATTCTGTGTCTGTTGTTGGAACAGTACTGATTTTTGCCCATTCTGGAGCACCTCTTTCCCTTTTTTCTATAACATAACCTACAACAATAAAATAAAATTATTGTTTGTTTTTTATTAAATATTTCACCATAACGAGAATTTATATACTTTAAAATAAAACTTATTATGAACTAATATCATTATTATGAAGTGAAATAATTAAAGACAACAAAATAAAAAATTAAAAGTGTGTAAAGTAATATAGAATTCACATTCATCATTTATATAATGAATACAATATGCACTGTAATGAAACTGGAAGCACTGCCATTACTATTGCCTGGAAAAGGAATCATTTTCATCTCAAATAACTATGAACACAAAAGTAATTAGAAAAGTGTTTAATAAATAATATAACTACTATCAAAAATATATGCAAATTATAACAAACTTTTAAATCAAGATATGCTGTAAGTATTTAAATTATCAATTAAATCTTTAAAGTGAAAGACAATGTTAGACTTGTATGATTAGCAGAATATGGATTATATTTTGTAGATGAACCTCTGATTCTAATTGGTTATGTTTGACATTTTTTCTTGCTTATTCCTTTATACCAGGGGTGAATTCTCTGGGCTTGCTTAGCATGCGCCGCATGAAGAAGTTTGAAAACTTTCTTGTGCAGTGCATGAGAAAGTTTTGACTGTCAATATATTTTTTTATATGAGAACAAATATGCCAATAATAATTTATTCTAACATATAAACTCTTTTATCATTTGTGTTTCCTTTTACACTGTCAGTGTGATGCTTGCAGGAACTCGATTGCTTGCTTGTGTGGAGGTTTTCCGCAGCAAACAAGTGTGTGCGCATGATGTCATTTGAAGCATTTAACATGTCCAGCTTGTATCAAAAGCTTGTGGTACTCAGTCAACATATATTGTATACAGGGGTAGATCTACATAGGTACTAACAGGGCTTAAGCCCTGGGTCCCCAAAAATTGAATTATCATCATAAATTTTTAATACTTTTTCATTATAATATATTTCATGTGTAGATATAATGGGCTTTATAATAGTCCATACTTTTATATTTACACCAAATAATGTTTCTGCCTATTGTTTAGTGCTAGAGATAGGCCTATTATTCTTATTATAACTTTCAGCATGCCCAAAAATTTTGGTCAGGATTCACCCCTGCTTTATACCATATTTTCATGGATTGTCCAGCATCTCAGTCTATCCAGGGGAGACCATGAAATCAGATATTTCAGTATGATAAAAACTGGCATTCCAGTTTATTCCAGGGGAAAGTGGTATGCCAGTTTAATTGAGGTTATACATTCCTCTCTAGAGTCCATTTGAAACTCACAGACACTAGCTTTTATTCTAGAATTGTAAAACTGTTAGCACTACATCGAAAATTATAATTACACATTTAATTTCTGCATTTTTGTCTTCTTTCTAATGATGTAGAATACTTGTGGAATGTTGAAAGTGCTTTTTTATGTTTATTTTATTGTAATTTGATCCAAAGATAAAAAAATAAACATATCAAATTTCAGAAACTTGCTGTAAATTATCTTAACTTACACTGATTAGCACCCACTAAATGTGAAATTTGAGAGGAAGGTATTATCTTTCAGGATAGACTGTCAGCGCAGCCCACACTGACTAATTACTATTACTACTACTACTAACATCAATAAGCCACTAATTGTTTTTTATTGCTCTGAAACAAAAAACTTCCTTCTACAAATTACAAATTGTTTTCAGAAAAATATTTTCTTTAACATTTATTTAACAACTAGTTTTGTTAGATCTGATTAATTTTATATTTTAGTCACAGTTTAGACACCATGTTGTAACCCAGGGGTTACTGGCATGCTGATTTCCCTGATTATGTGCAGCATGCTGGTCAATCTGCAAAAATATGGTATAAATATGTAAATAATAATAAATTAGATTTATGATCTCTTTGGTTGTATCATTACTACTCTTGCTATCCAACAGACTTATTGGTTTCACTTGGAAATTTGGACTCAGTACAGTTTGTTCAACCAATATATCTTTCTAGTCCAGTGAAATCAGTCGATCCAACAGATTCTATTCATCTAAATTTTAACATAAAAGCAATAGAAAAGCTTTTTCCATAACAGGGGAGCTGTCAGCTTATTATAAAATAGACCATAATCAAATATTTGAGAGTACAGGTATTTCAAAATCTATTGTATCTGGAGCATCAGGTGGATCTGATTTAATGTAATAATAAAAATAAAGTTTTAAATGACAAATAATATCTTGCTGATTTTTTAATTTTAATTTATAAATTACATTACATACATTTCTTTTCTTTAGCTGTTACTGGTTGACATGGTTTACTAGGTTTACCAGTTCCTCCTTCATTGACAGCAAGAACTCTAAATTCATAAGTACGACCTTCAGATAAATTAGGAACAGTAAATTCTGTGTCTGTTGTTGAAACAGTACTGATTTTTGCCCATTCTGGAGCACCTCTTTCCCTTTTTTCTATAACATAACCTACAACAATAAAATAAAATTATTGTTTGTTTTTTATTAAATATTTCACCATAACGAGAATTTATATACTTTAAAATAAAACTTATTATGAACTAATATCATTATTATGAAGTGAAATAATTAAAGACAACAAAATAAAAAATTAAAAGTGTGTAAAGTAATATAGAATTCACATTCATNTACTTTTAATTGTATAAATTTATTTTATTTACCAAATGGATTTTTAGCTGTAACAGGTTTGCCTTCCAAAGGTTCACTGACACCATACATATTTTCTGCTCTAACTCTAAATTTATATTTTTTTCCTTCTACCAAACCTTTAACTGTAAATGTCGGCTGTGGAATGTACCCACCAACTGAGGCCCACCTATTACTTCCAATATCACATTTTTCAACCACATAACCTAAAATATTGTATTAATAATTTGTATTAAATATAATTTAATATTTTTAATTTAAAAATGTTCTCAAATAATTTACCAGTTATGTCAGTGGTCAGGATTCACCCCTGCTTTATACCATATTTTCATGGATTGTCCAGCNATTCTTCAAAAATTAAAAAATTGTCATTACCATAAACTAAAACAGTGATATCTGCAGAATCTTCACCATAAGGATTTTTGGCTTTAATTGTATACTTTCCACTATCACTTCTTTGGGAGACACTAATAGCAAGACTAACACTTTCATCTACACACTCCATTTGAACACGGTTTGATGGAGAAATATGTTTTTCATTGAAAGACCATTCAATAGCTGGTAAGGGAGCACCAGTCAATGGAATGTTTATAACAAGAGGATCACCAGCTCTTACCCGAATAATTTTTCCATAAAGTCCATTCAAATGCAGTTTTGGTTTTTCTAAAAATAATGAGAATAATTTTTGTTAAGTTAAAAATAAAACTAAACAATAACAATAATAATAATTTTAAAATATTAACCTTTCATAGGTTTAGCTGCAATAACTTTTGATGCAGAACTTGGTTCACTAGAACCTGCAACATTCTTAGCTATAACTCTGTATTCATATAAATGACCATCCATTACACTGTTGTCTGTATAATTATTACCCTACAGATATTTAAATTAAAATATAAGCTGATTATATTTCACCTAAATTACTAAAATTAAACTAATATTTTATAAAATTGAAAATTAATAGTATTTGAAATAAGAGTTTTAATTTAACTATACCTGTACAGGGTCTCTATTAACTCTCACCCAACGATTTGTTTTCATATCACGTCTCTCAATATCGTAACCAATAACAGGAGATCCTCCATCAGATCTAGGTGCAGACCATTTAATTTTTATGAAATCGCGATCATGATCAACTGCTTCAGGTTGACCAGGTTTTCCTGGAACCTCTGAAATGGAAATTTTAAACAAATGAACAAAAATGTTTTTAACAGTTCAATATGAAATTAATAACTTACTATATGGACTTTTGGCAAGAACAGGTCTATCAGTTTTTAATGGTTTAGAAATGCCTTGAGCATTTTCAGCCATAACACGAAATTCATATTCTGTTCCTTCAATTAATTTTGAAACAGTGCAGGATGTAGATCTTGCTGGTACATGTGCAACTGCAGGAACCCAACTTCCATTATGTGTTTTATCTCTCTTTTCAACAATATATCCACTATAATAAATTATATTAGATACATAATTTTAAATTACAAAAGTTAAAAAGTAATCTATAATGAAAATTAGAACTGTAGTGTCATACATGATTTCACTTCCACCAGAATCTTTTGGCGGATTCCAAGATAACACAACATGATCTTTATCAACTTCATCAACTTTTAATGGTCCCTCAGGAGCAGATGGTTTATCTGAAATTATTTTAAAGTAAAAATAAATTTCATCAAATAAACTATTACATTTAGAAATAATATAAATTATAATATATTAAATATTTTAATTATTATTACCAAGAATTATTAAGGAAAGAGTTCCCTTGTCTTCACCAGAATTATTGGTCAGATTCAATGTATAAGAAGCTGTATCTGCTCTGGTAGCATTGACAATATTTACAATAGTATATGATTCAAAAGATGATATTGTACAACGACTATCAGATTTAATTTTTTTGTCTTCTTTGGTCCAACAGACTTCAGGTGCTGGTTCACCAACAAATTTAATTTCAATGTTAGCTGTATTACCACTTTTAACTAGCATTTCTTTCATTGGTGTAATAATCTTTGGAGCCACTAAAAATAATTTAAAATATGTAAGTATTAACAATAATAGCAATAAGACTCAATGATTAGTAAAAAATTCAATTAAAATAAGTTATTAAAATTTATGTTCCAATTGTATTTATTTGCTGAAGTATTCAGTGAAATGAGAATCTTGTCATCCTTATGAAGACACTAATAACAATGATAATGTTTTCTTTTGTAATTATAATTATTTATTACTAGATGTTGAAATCCTGTGTGCAGAATATACTAAATAAAATGTGGGCACATCTTAAATTGATGCAACTGGAATTTTGGACACATTTTTTATAGGTTTTAGGGGAATTAGTCCCATGCATTTTGCATGAAATTTGTGTTCAGACATCTCATTTTAGGTGCAAAATGAATCAAATGCTACATTTAATTAGTTATTTATAAATAAAATATATATATTTTTTTTATTAATTTCAATTATTATAATTTATTTAAAAAACCTGAAATCACTAACATCCAAAATTCCTGTAGATTGAGAAAAACCTCTCAATCTGACAACACTACCAAGGTTTCTCTCTCATTCAACATGCTTCCTGTTATGATGGCAGTAGCTTAGTTGTGCAATCTGAATATATAAGAATGAAACTAAGGACAAAGTAAAGAAATTGAAGCCTCAAAATTTTAAGTAATAAATTTCTTGAAGAAGGTTTAGATATAGATGGAACTGTTTTAATATGTAGCTATTGTGACAAGCAAATTCAAGTTGATGGAAGTGTCTGAGTCTGTTGGTGAGACACACAGAGAGCCAAGCTCATTAGGGGCCATCCATAAATTATGTAAGGTATTTTGGGGTACTTGGGGGTCAAGGATTTCTTATGATTTCTTACTCAGGGGTAGGGGGGGTTATAGATCTCGTCTTACATAATATTCTTATTTTATTTTTTGATCTCATTGAGTGGTGGTGTTTTGAATTTGGCTTCAATTTGGTGGTTTCTATTAAGAACGCTTGTTGTCTCGTGTGACATGATAGAGTAATAACACTAGCAGATTCACGCTCTACACATTTTTTGTCATGGGAGAAAGGCCATGTGGTGGTTTCTCTCTCTTGTTTTTATTAAAATAAGTGCACCACTCCTACGGGTGTATAACACTAAGAATACATAAACCAAAATACATGATACAAAGTAAACATAAAACTAGTATTTGGCTTTTAGTGAAAACTAAAATGTAAAACTAGATATTAGAAATTATAAATAGTCTTTTCTTCCATATTTTTTGAACATAATTGTAAAAAGCATGAGACAGTGGTTTCTGAACAAGCTTATTGAGTGGACATGGCCACCTGAAACAAGCTTAAAATTTCTAATTTCAGAATAAGTCTATTTTGATCGTAAATTGAACAATGATAGATCATATGGTCGATGGTGTCTAGGTTTTCTGTAGAGCAAAAGCAAGAAGCAGTTTCTGTCCAGTTATACATTGCCAGGTAGCTTCTAAAATTATCATGCTCAGTAAGTAGTTGAGCAGTAGCAAATGTTAAATCTTTAAGTAGTGATGAGAACCTACATTCAACACTAGGAAAATAAAGTCTTGTTATTCTACCAGTTTTACTGCTCAACCATTGTTGATTCCACTTTTGCATAGTGTTGTCATGAATATAATTTTTAAGGCTGCTACTTGAGAGAGTGATGTGAGTGTAGCCAAAATCAGTGTCCTTAGCAGCTGACTTAGCCTCAAAGTCGGCTTTTTCATTTCCTAGTATGCCAGTATGGCCAGGAACATATATAAAACTTATCTAATTTACAAGATTTTTAATATGGTGCTGGATATATGCAATTGGGATTTAAGAGAGCTTTTAGGACAGACTGAGAATCACTGTAAATGTTGATAGACAAAGTTCTTTTTGGTAGTGAAGTGGCCCACTGAACAGCTTGGTAGTCAGCATCTTCAGCTTGATAGATGGAGGTATGTGGGAGGTATCTGTACCTTCTAACATATTTTTGGCAAAATATGTCAGTTTGGAGGAAGATACAGATACTTGAGCAGACAAGAAGGGAGCTTTTGGACCCATCTGTGTAGATATTAATGTCTGCATGATGATCCATGGAGGAAGCAGATGACACCAAATAATCTTGTTTACAGGACAATGATCAGAGGTAGTAGGGTAATTGCAATGTGGTAGCATATGAACAGCTGTAGATAGGAATAGAAACCATTGTTGAGCCTTGATGTTTGTAGTTCTGATGCAGTAGTTTAGAATTTTTTCTACAATACATAGTGGTAAAGGAAGGAGCTCTGCTTGTATCAGAGAGGCATTAGTAAAAACAGTTCTGCAGCACTTTGNTAACCTCTGTCTTTTGAAATCTCCCTTGTATATTTTTTTAATGAAAATACGAAGTGTTTGACATATAAGTGAAAGATGTTTAAATGTGCCTAATTTCTTCTTTCTTAAAAATACATCGAAGAAGAAAATAATATAAATAAATAATTAAAAGTAAACAAAATGAATAAATTCTCTCTTCTTTAACACAAATTCATGATTATTGCTGCACAGTTAATATTTAATATCAAATTACAAAAATTTTTTTCCATAAAAAATAATGGCCACCTTGTAATAATTCATTCTTTTTGTCCTGTACTTTTTAACAATATATAAAATTTAGTAAACATTTTATACATACTTGGATCATTAGGTGCAGCTGTTTGATTCTGCCAATGCTGGTATGCATTACCCCATCCTTGAGGCGCATAAGGTTGTGCAGGTGGTGGTGGTTGTTGATTATATCCACTATAAAAATAAAAATTACTTTTTAATAAATTGATCTGACTACAGTAATTATAGAAACAAATTCCATCTGCATTATTATATAATTACAACAATTATATTATTTTTAATCTAAAAATTAGAAATTCTTTAAGAAATTATAAGTTCTTGAAATTACAAATTTACTTTAGACTTATGATCACAATTTTTCTTTATATAGCAAAAAATTCCAATTAAAAAAATCCCATAACTTACTATGGCTGTGGATACTGTGTTGGATAAGGTGGAGGTCCATTCTGGGCAGGAGGCTAAAGAAAAATTAGAATTCTTGTAAGATTTTAAAAATATGGACTAATTTAGAAGTATATATCCATTATTATTAAAAGCAATTCATATTCCAAATGTAAAAATATAATTAAAGTGAATATTCGTAGAGATAAATAATACTTCATATTAAACAGCTAACATAAAATACATTAGAACTCTGATTTGCCAAATGTCCAATTATACAAACCACTACTTGCCCTCCTTTCTTTCTCTCACTGACATCACACTGCAATTCTCTAATTTCATGCAACTGCATGATGGATGATGCATATTTGCTATCACATATCCAAATTATCTACTCACACATTGATGAATAAATAAATGAGCAATTCACAGGCCAAATTCGATTAACTCCATTTGTAAATCCTTGCTAATTGTTATTACTCTGGACGACAAAAAAAATAACGCACCATGAAGGACTTGTTGAATTTGAATAAAAATTGATGTGTTGCATCATCTTAGCTAGATATGTAAATGATTAGCTTTTGAGAGTAGGTTCTTGTGTTATATTGCCACCAGAGGGAAAAAAATGTTTCCGCTGCCTGGTATAAAGGTGCACACTGTGACAACTTGTGCATATGTTCTGCGCTTTTATTCATGGTTTTGACTTCATTGAGTGACAGACATGCCTCTACGATGCATTCGACAGCCTTACACTCAGTTAAGTGAGTTTGAGAGAGGTCGCATCGTTGGATTGAGAGGAGGAGGATGGTCATACCACCGGATCTGAACTGTTCTGATAGAACTGTTAGGATGTGTTATGAGCAGTGGGTAAGTAGGGGTACACACGAATGGCAAACGGGTTCCAGACGCTATCGACAGACCACCAGAAGGGAGGATCGTCTGATTGTACGTCAAGCACGGACAGCGCCTACAGCTTCATCGTCTATTATTCAGGCAGCGGTGGCACGGGAATTACGGAACCGTGTATCCAGCCGCACCATTTCCAAGTGCTTAGTAGAAGGCGGATTGATCTCCCGACGCCCAGTATGTGTTCTACCGTTAACAGCCACCCACCGACGCCTCCGTCTGCAGAGGTGTCGTGCACAACAATCGTGGACCGCTACCGACTGGCAGCATATTGTGTTCAGCAATGAATCCCACTTTTGTTTGGGGGCTCACAATGGCCATGTGAGAGTATGGCGGCCCGCTGGTCAAGGTGTCAACCCGGCCTATACTGTGGAGCGGCACATGGGCCCAACCTCCAATGTTATGGTGTGGGGAGCCATAACATACGACAGTAGGACACCTCTAGTTGTCATTCGTACTATCCTCACAGCCCAATGATATGTGCAATACATCCTCCAGCCACATGTGTAGCCCCTCATGGCAGGGCTTCCGACAGGCATATTCCAGCAGGATAATGCCCGGCCACACACTGCAGCGGTCTCCCAAGCATTCCTACGTAACGTTGCCACACTTCCTTGGCCTGCACAGTCTCCAGATTTATCATTAATCGAACATGTGTGGGACCACTTGGGTCGCCAGCTGCGACAGCCACAGGATCTGACACAATTTGAGTCCCAATTGTATCATGCATGGACAGATATGCCTCAGAACATTATTTGCAACCTTTATGCCTCCATGCCGAGGCGTATCACAGCTTGTATCTGCGCTAGAAGCGGCCCAACAGGATATTAGTACCTGCACTGTATTGCATATTACTGCACAATAAAGTATGTTTTTGTTTTATGGTTGCAATCATATATCTGTCTAGCAATGACAATGTCATATACCAATTTTTATTCAAATCCAACAAGTCCTTCGTGGTGCGTTATTTTTTTGTCGTCCAGTGTACTTTTACATTTTTCACATAACTGATTTTATATATTCTTACAGTAAGGCTATGCTTTAATATAACAGTATATAAAGATAAAATTTAAATAAACATTGTAGAATGAATTTATATTAACAATTTTTATACTTTTTGTTTTATGGAGTTAGTTGCTTTGGCAAGTGAACAGCTCAAATACAGTACATGTAAAATACTATGCAGTTACCCTGTGATTTCATTCTTTACATGTTAATCCATTTATCTGAATTTTCAATTTTGCAAATTACCTGCAGAATAAATCAATTTGCATAATCAAAGTTCTACTGTATTTTGTTACAATAATTAATATATAAATTCTATAGTGCTTGAAACAAATCCAGAAAGTAAAAAAATATAAAAATTTTAAAGAATGCCATTTCTTCTGATCATGGTTCTTTACATAGGGTGTCCTACTTAAAATTTGGACCAATGGAAATCATGAAACATTACTGATATAATTTGTAGAGAATTTTTATTAAATCATAATAATGTATTAATATTAATAAAACTAGTAAATAGCCAGGACAATAATATATTTAAAATATACAAAACAATTTTTTTTAATTTTTACAATAAATTTAACAGAGAACACAGGGCTTCTTCATCCTATATATATATATCCTTTTCACAGGATGAAAGAACGAACAGTCATATGGCTCTACTGTAAGACTGTTCATTATATACATACATTTACAATTCAATAAATAATGAATTTTAAACAACTTCAAAATTTGCGCAGATTTTTGAAATATACACCCTTACTTGGAATACAGGAATGGTTTACACTAACAAGTAAGGTCTATTATTGTCCTTTGTATGAAATTTGACAGTTAAAAATCCGGATAAAAAAGACTGGATCAGCATTTAACTGATAATATAAATAAGTCCTATAAAAAAAATAATTAACTTTATATTTCAGACAAACTATAAAGCACAAATTAAACTTTCTTAATAATGAAATTTCAGACCTAGCTAATTTTTTGAAATATTTTATTTTGCAAAATTATTTTTCTCATGATAAAAATTAAGTTCTATTTGGCAGATAAAACCAGTACAAGCTATACAATTTAGAAATTATTCAAGTATTAACTATCATAAAAAACGTTTTTGTTTTAACTTTAAAAGAAATCAAAATAAAATCGCTAATTTCTTACAAAAAATTTGTTGTTCTACAGAAAGTAGAAACATTATTTTACTTTTGCATATATTTTGACAGTCAATTTCAGGAAGTCCATTTCAATCTCAGATGTTTTGCTGTACGTCTATTAAAATGATAATTTTAAAATTTAACATCTTTACTGTTAAATAATTTCGAATTTTCACAGATCATAAAAATGGCAATGACTTGCAATTCAAATAAGATAGGCAAAGCAAACTGCCACAACATTACAGTAATAAACAATCTCATAAGAAATTGTAACTTAATTTTTACTCATCCAATATTTTTTCCTTTTTTAAAATTCAGTCAATGGAATTTTTAAGAGATTTTGAAAAATTTATAATTCTTGCTGCAAAATTTTTGTAATGTTGGCCGAAGAATAATTTTGATTACTCAATGAAAACATTTTTATATTAGTTAATTAATTGATTTTAAATGAAACCATAAAAATCACAACTCTGAAGGATGATTTCATTACTAAATAAAATTTTCCCCATTAATTTAATAAATGTTTTCTTCATTTTTAAATTCTACAACATGTGTGTGAAGCATCAAAAAGAATCAGAGATAACACTATTAAATGATGTTCTGGTAAATTTAAAATTTCATTACAAATTTAACTAAATATTAAATTATTATTTCAAAAAACTTAAAGACTAGATATAAATGCAAATCAAAAATACTTACACCAACTGCACCAATCCTTTCACTTATTAACTGTTGAGCATGCTCAATTTGTTGTGGATTACCTCTAATTATGAATATTTTTTCATGAGGGGTTGGAGGTGGTGCCCTTGATAATTCTACATGTGCACCTGTTTGTTGGTTTATACTCCTAATAGTTTCTCCTCCTAAGCAAAAGTATTTTATAAACTTTACAATACGAAAATCTTTACAAATTTCAATAATTTTATACAATAGACAATTTGAAACTAATTTACTTTTTTCAAAATTGAATAAATTGTTTAATTATGTAAACAGTAATATTAAATTTTAATAAACAATTACTATTTAGGTAATTTTCATCCATTTGATATTCTCTATTCATTACTGAAAATAAACAAAATCATCAAGGGAGTAAAATATTACACAACAAAAATAAGAGCATTTAAAAATATAAACATTTATATTTTTTAAAATGCTCTAATAGCATAACTTTATGACAGTTTGAAATTATTACAAATTTAAATTTCAAAACATTACTGTTGTAGTGTATAAATTATTACCAGATGATTCTACTTTCTTTTGTACTCACAATTTATACCCTAATTAAATATACCGTAATTTTGTATGGTTATCTATATTTAAAAGTCAATTTGCAAGCGAGTTGAGTTACACAATAAAACAGTTATATTGAGATGTTATAATGCAATTACGAACTCATCAAAAACGCTTTTCTTTGTCTAAAAAAATTCTTTTTTTAGACGACTGGTTCATAGTATTGAAAGTCAACTTCCTTTGTGATTGAATATAAGTTTTAAATCTAATATTTTAAACTTTGTTAACTCTTCTGAGCTAACACCTTTTAGCTGCTTTTGTAAAGCAAGAGATTGTCACATGTATAGTCTGTTGTTATCAGCAAGATGTAGTTTTGTAATTTTTCTTCTTTTTTTGTTATCATTGAAAGTTGTTCATTGTTGTTATTAAATCTAAAACAACCATAAAATTCTTTACACAGCCCATAACACTCTATTCTACTTGCATCTACTCAAGATGATTTTTTTTTTCTTGATTGCATTCATGGTATCCACAGTCATCATCTGCTAAGTATCACTAGCTTGCGGCTTGACCTTGAAACAATCTAATGAAAAGTTCAAGCTCGAACTGAACTTGGCATTCTTCCATCAGTCAAGAACCAACAGAATTGTATAACTATCATATTTTGTTTTTGATACAAGTGCTTGATTGTCTCATCTCATATAAATGTAACATGGAATATATTAGTCATAGATGAACCGTTTTACATAAAACTGAACAAAAGTAAAATTATCAAGTTTCATGCAAAATAGTTTGCAATTGATTTGTTTCAAGGTAAAGATAAATACCTATTTTATATATTTCATCCTTAACTCAAAATAATTTCATTCTATCAAGCTTATGACAGATACTATTCTTGACTTCAAGGATGAATATAGCTAACCTCATTACCTCTCAATATTCCATTTATTAATCTTGCCTATTTTATAATTACATCCACAATGAAATTTAACAGAAAAATGACATTTTAATGCTTGAGACAGAATGTTCTAAACTGCATATCAGATGTTTTCAACAAATGCTCCAGAGAATAAAATCTGATGAGTTATGCAAAGGTTTCATTTCTATTCTAGCGATTTTCTTTGAAGTATAAACTGCCATACAAAATTACAGTATTTTTTTTACATTATTATTAAAAATTCACTCCCTTAATTACTTTTTTAAAAATTATCAACAGTAATACAAAGATTACTATTCTAAAACAATTTTTTCAATTTTTAAAAAATATATTTTTCTTTAGATGAACCATAATCATAATTATAGATTAATTACAATTTACTATGTCAACTTATCATAAATTTCACTTTAATCTTATCAGATTATAAATACCATTTTTCGTGCTTACCTGTTTCAACAGAAATCAAACATTTCAGACGAAAAAACAAGTTAAAATATTAATAGAAACATTTAAATTTCTATAAACAAGAAGTTAAATTATAAGATAATTTAACTTACAATTAGTATTTAATATATTTGTAATATGTAATTTTTGGTAACTAAATGTCTAAATACAGATGAATTTGCAATTTTTGTCCAATCCAGATGAAATTTTGGTTATATTTATTTTTATGTTCTGGCAGAAAGTATAGGCTACTTATTTTGCAGAAATATTAGCTATAGAATAAATGTTTTATTGATTTTGGATCAGTGATCGCACTTACATTGCAGTGACATCAGTAACCATGTGACGTTCAAGCTTGACGAGGAAATTTCCCTCAAGTTGAATTATTAAATATTTTGGCAAATGACATTTTAAACATACTTCATTAAATTTAAAATTTAATTTAAAAAAATTAGCATCATCATGTCACATCTATAACAATGTTTTAAAAATCTTTCCATAGTGATGTCTCATCAACTGTTATCATCCAATTGAAAGTAACAATCCAACAAGCACATTTATAAAGTGTTATCTCTCATATAACTTAACATACATACAATTTATCTTTGTTTTATCAATGTGGAATTAAGAAATGGCATAGTTATAATATATTACAGCATTTTCACCATTAACTAATTAAATGACTGACATTTCTAAAAAAAAGAATTCTTTTGATCACCAAAATAATTTGTTTTCCAAGTTATGTGAAATTTTAAAAAATCTTTCTAATACAATAAAATACAAGGTATGTATAATTGTTCACAAAAATTTAAAAACATTTTTAATAGAAAATATGCATGCAAGCACAAAAATCATTAACAGTAAGACATGTCACTGTTTTTCGTTGTAGCTTGTAAGTTCAATATTTGCTCATCTGTCACATTGCATACATCAAAAACAATATATTTAACTTCTTGCAAGATATTATTATTATAAATAATGCTCAAATTTAACAATTATTGGATTTTTATCTTTTAATTTGTCCAAAATACTAAGCATTAGACAAATATAAGTTTAATCTTTTAAAAGAAGAAAAACCTGGGTGAATACAGAAGCAAGTACAAGGAACTCCTCAAATAATTAAGATTTCAGAATTCCAATAAATGTTAATAATGCTCTCTACAAACAAGACAAACTTCAAATTCTAAAAATATATGCATTCTTCTAATATCAGATGTGCCAAAATCAGTAAACACTTTTCTATGAAGTTTTCAACAATGTTTCCATATCATCGTCAAACCTTCAATAATTAGAATAATTCATTATTTTATTTTTTCCTATCTTTTAAAACATATACTGGGTCCATACAGGTAATTCCATCTGATTTCCTGACTTATTAATGTCTCTGCATCTCCCCTTTCCATTATGTAATATTCAGCAAAGTCTATTTAAATCCATTTTGTACACAATTATATGAACTTTTTGTTCACTTACAAAAAATTCAATTCAAATTCACTTACAAAAAATGAGAGAGTTCCTGTAAAATTGATTACGTAATAAGCTAAGTCATATAAAAATGTCATAATTTAAATTAATTCGTAAATTTTATTTAAATAAAAAAAAAACTTGCAACATAAAATCAAATTTTCTTAAAGCGAGGAGACTGTAAATTTAAAATAATTTAAACAGAAGAAATTGCACACTGTGAGAGTGAGAAATTGCATATCGCGTGCTATTTTTGGTCCAGCATGGACCCATTATAGGTCATTACATTTCTTCCCATCCCTCCCTGAAACTTATAGTGGGAGTGGTGGACTTTCGGCAGAAAAGTGGGTTGTTGTTCACGGTGTTTTTAAAAACCAAACTTTAACTCCATAATGATATTTTGGTATACTTCTGAAATTCAGAAGATAGAAATTTACAGTTACAGAAAAGACACATCACAAATAAAAATCCTGCTAATTTTGACAGAATGATGATCTCCACATACTGTATGTGGCCAGCAGTGAAGAATACAACAAATAAAAAATAAATAAATTGCATGAGGTCTACCATGCAGTCCAAAATGTCCCGTACAAAACACTGTTAAGAGCTAACCGAGAGTTCTTTACCTTCCCCCACAGCATCAACTGATTACAAGTTAACCAAATGTCACAGGTAAAAAAATTGGGAGGGTTGTGTATGGAACACTGTTGGAATTGTTTAAGGTGTGAATGTCTTTATGTTATTAGAAGGATATGTTTTATGAATAAAGTTTTGGTAGTCAACACATTCCAAGTCAATATTCATCAGTTCAGGCAGTGATGCACATCGTTTTCTTATGCTTCGTCTACAAACTGCATCATTCAGCATTAGTCATTTTGGGCTTTTTTGATTCCTTTTAATTCTTCTTTCCAAAGATATATGTTTCTTACATTTCTGGTTCATATTTCCTTTGCAATTTCTTTGACATTATAAACATTTCCTTCAACTCACAAACTTATTGGCTTAACTTTACAAATTATATTTTATCAATTCTTATTGCTAAATAATATTGTAGATCCTGTCATTCTATACAAATCAACACCAATTTCAATGTCATATCTCTTCATGATCCAAACTTTCACTGCTCAAACACTGCACTGCATAGCCATTTTCAGTGTTCATACACAACTGTTACCCTTCCCACACAGCTGCACACCTCCATTACCCACCATTTTAAATACAGATGTAAACCTTTGATCCAACAAAATTTAAATTGTCATATCATCATTTATAGTTTACGAGATATAAACACAACAAATCTTGCCATTCTTTTGGTTGCTTTAGTTTTCATACCTCCCTATACTGAACCAAATTTAAAGATGTGTTTTGTTCATAAAGGAACAAAAATAACAAACAAATTCAACAGTATTTGTGGATTCCCAGACTTTCTGCTAAAAATCTTATTCCCTAACTTTCCAGGTCTATACAGACCCAGTATATAGGAAAATATTAAAAATTAAAAACCAACTATTTAATTCTTTATTTTGTTTTAAAAACATGGAAAGCACAAAGAAATGTTGAAATGTACAGTATAAGCTCTAAATCATTCTATAATATTTCTGAGCAATAGAAAACATCAGAATCCATGATTCTTCTGTTGTAAATGAAAATTCTTATCAAAAAATTCTTTATGACACTATATGAAGCTGCATAAAAATAATTTGAAGAATTAAAAAAAAAATTGACAACGAAAGTAAAATTATCTTGGCGTTACAAAAAAAAATCAAAATATTAATTTATTAATTAAATATATCTATTTTCAAAATTCTTAATTAATGTTAATATTCTTATACTATGGTAATAATCTTAACTTTGTATTAAAGCACCATTTTTTATAATAATTCATAAAACTAAATTATCTACCTTTCCCAATAACAAGCCCACATTTATTAGCTGGAACACTGTATTGAACCTCTTGACCAGTAGCCTCTCCAGTACCAGTACCTCCAGCTCCTCTACCACGACCAGCTCCTGGTCCTGCCGAACCCCCGTAGTCCTGCCTATTGTCTTGAGCTTGGAAACCACGTCCTCTTCCTCTCCCTCTACCTGCACCCTGAGATGATTTAACATATTAGTAAAAGTTTATACTGTTAAAAATGAATATTTCAAAAAATTATAATTAGGCCATACCTCTAATTCCTTTTCAGTTATAAGATCTAATACCATCTGTTTTGCAAACTAAGAGAAAAAAGTAAAAATAGAATTTATTATTATAGTATTCCATTTTATTCAGTTCTTTAAAAATCAATTATCAATAATATATAACCTAAGACTTTAAAACACACTATATCTGATCATCACATGACAAAGTTTATATGACTTTTAAAAATAAAAACACATTCATAAAAGCATTCTACCCAAAAAAAATATATAAATATAAATTTAGAGATATAATTCCTATAAAACTTGAATTAAAAAAAATTGTTTATCTCTGTTTACAATGCTTCTTAGTTTTTAATTATTTTTTCAATAGTGAATATAAGTAAGTAATTTGAATAACAAAACCTTGAAAAGTATAAAAGTTCAAATAAGTTTTCAAACAAAACTGTGGAACTTATACAATGCAAATGGCTCTCATAAGATTTTTAAGTGTTCTGAAGAAAAGTCATGTTTAATGTGATAAATCAATGCACAATGTTTTTGAAGCAACCTATCATGTAATCACCAACAATTACAGAAAGTGTATAAATTTTCGTATAAAAATTTTGGCATAACAGTAGTCTGTTACTGTTGCTGTCCATTTGCATACATGACTCTGTACTATGTGCTGTGTGTATTTGCTTTAGTTGTACAGTACATGTTGTATGTATGGTTAATGTATGTGACTTTGACTTCATGTATTTGGTTGTTTCTCCCCCCCTCTTAATAGGTATGAATAAATTTTACTAATTTTAAGATTGTATTAATAAATGATACATCATATGTATCTAGATACCAATTGCACAAAAGTTTAAAAACTTTAGTCATGTGATATTTTCCTTGATTTCTTTAACTGCAGACTAAAATGGTAAATTATAAAAAAAAATGTATATGAATATAATACACGTACTTCACATTTCTGAGCTTCCCCTGTTATTCTTAATGGTTTTTCTCCAACTGTTTGTTGTGGACCATCTTGAATCATTACCATTTTTACCCCAGCCCTTTCCTGTAACAATCAAAATAAATCAATAACAATTTATAAATTACTTCAGGCTACTGCTACAATAGTTATTTTACTTTTAAAGTTTTTAAATAGCAAAATTATAATTCATTATTATGAGTTATATTATGTAATAATTTTGAAAGTATGCAATACTGTTTTGAACATCAGTTTAAAAACTTTGATCAAAAACAGTGGTAGTTTCTATAATAGCCTCTCCTGTAAAAATTTTCCACAGATTTTAATATCATTTAGTAGTTAAATTTTTTAAAATTTTACAAGAATTGAAGAATCACACAAATTTAATACCACAAAATAGGTGTTTGCTTTCTTTTTTGCCTAATAAAAAAAAATCTCTTTTTTCAATTTTCTAATTATATAAAAATGGATTATTTGTTGCATCAGTAAACAAACTTTTCAGCCTACTGTTTAAAAATACTTATCATGAACTCATTTTTCATTTAAAAATTTTTACTATTCAATTCCTTGCATAAAAAAAAGTGCAAATTTACTTAAAATATATAAATTATATTTCTGTAAAATAAATTTCTATTTACTCAACATATGATAGATATTACACATTAAAAACTAAAACACAGTTTATAATTAAAAAATTGATAAGATTATCTTTATTTAATAGTCACTATTAATGTAACTATTTTCAACTCTAGTAATTGATTATCATCAGCATTAAATAATCTAATCTTGAAACAGCTCTTACAGGTAAAGCTAACAACAAAATTATAGCTAATCATTTAAAGTTCCTCAATATCTACAAAAATCAGATTCGTTTCAACATGGCTGAAGTTAAGGTAAATATAAATCATTAAGCAATAAGTAATATCAAAGGTTTTCTCTAATAAATTATTTTAGTAATATTTGTTATTGAAAAGATCTGATTTTAAATAATTTCTTTTGACTTTATTGATAAAGAAAATAGTCAGCTTTTGAGCATTTTAAAATATACTTTAATTTCTTTTATTAATTATTTTACAATAAAGACAAAAAGAAAAAGTAAGATAGATAAAAAATTTTTTTTTTGTAATTTTAATAAATAATGAACCTAGTAAAGGACTAGTAAAGTATTTTTCTATATACTTTATACACACACACAATATTGATATTCTTCTATAAAAAAATTTGTTGCAAAATTATAAACTACTTTTAAAAAATTTTAAATAGAAATGTATTTAAATAAATATAAATACATATTTATATATATTATATTAAAATAATAATAATAATCTTTAAAAAAAGAAAGTTATTCTATCCATTAAATATGTTTAAAATGTTATATATTAACCAATTACGTGTATAAATTAGGATTATTATTAAAATAACAAAAACATTACTTACTAAGACTCCACTTACCTTCCATCAGATATCACTTCAAATAATTATTTAATAAATATACATAAATATTACATTTGCAAATGCACTAAAAAACGATTTTAAATAAAAATACACTATTTAATTAAATGTTGATAATTAGATATAAAATACATCCATTAAAAATAATCATTAAAGTATGAACTTCTAAATTTTAAATCATTAAATTTTCACCATTACTGTACTATTCACACAGACTAGCAATACTGTCTTGTATCACAAATATTTCCTAATAAAATGTTGCATTTAAATCAGCACATTTCATTTAAGAAAAAAGTTCATATTTATACTTTATCAAATTAACTTGATATTTAATGACAATATCTAAAACTTGAGATGAACAAACATGCAATAAAAAATTTCCCTACCATTAAATAATCTGATAGTTTGCTTAAAATCAATGCTAATAAAATGCTTGTCATCTTTCTTCAACTTACAATTGGAAGTTTCTGAATACAAATTATTATATGATGTTGCACTATCTTGAAAACAGATCAATTGGACATTTAAAAAGAGGTCCTGATCTGCTTTATCCAAAGAAAATGCATTAGTATTTTTCCTGTATGAAAAGCCATATTGTCATTGTTAATGAATAAACTACAACAGGCTACTTTATCAGGAAACAGCAATTAAACTAAAAGAATTTTTTACTTGACCTATTTTCTATATTTTTTTAAAATAAAGTTGAAATTTTCAAATGTAGAAAGGAAATTAATTTCAAAATGTATCAATATAAACTGAAAGCTGGCATCTTCAATAATCAGTTGATAAATTCTGATTATTTACATATGAAAATTATTTTTGTAGTTCCAGTTTTAGGATCAAAATTGATATTCAAGATAAACCTTCTACATATATATATAAGAATTTATATACAGTAGAGCATCGTTTATCCGAATCAATTGGGGACTGGGGTTGTTCGGATAACTTATTTTTCAGATAACCGATTATGTACGAAAAAATATATTAACCTATGCCGTGTTGAAATTTTTCTCTGTTGCATGTCGCTTCGCGTTGAATTTTCATCGATGTTAAGCCTAATGTAAACTTTTTAAAATAATAATCATGACTATTGTATCGTTAAAAATGATTTCTTTATGTTTTATAAACGAAATAAATACATTGAAAAATATAAAAACAAATAAAAATTATACTTTAGGCTGACTGGAATTCTTTCAGATAAACGACACTCTACTGTATATATATAAATTCTTATGATAAACCATATTTCTTTCATATTTGCTAGAAAATATTCATCAAAATAATAAATTCTAGTATTGTGCTAAATTACAAAATTAACATTATTACATTTGTATATACATAACTAACTTAATATATTTTAGATTATTTTTCCATTAATTCATCTGAAATTAAGAAAACAAAACTAAGGTATAAGTTGATTTTCTAATTACCTTAGCCATTTACCTAGTTCCTTACCTGTGTGCTGACTGATTTTAGCGATTTTACAGTATTTTCTACTGAGAATAAGAAACGATTGACTAAAACTAGTTAAAATGTGAAAATGGTTCCTGATTTCAGGAACATTTATCTGTATCAATTTTGATGCATGTGGGCTTTATTTTTATGTATTGTGCTTTAATGTTATTTGGACATGTTTCACAGATAGAGATAAAATCAAAAAATGCAGTAGTTTTAAAATTTGTCTTTTTAAGTAATACATATATAGTACATTGATGAATTTATTCATATCATCATCATACTGTATCAATATCATTAGTAGACTTTCCTATCACTATAGCTGTTTTTTGTAATTGCATCAGTTTAGCAAATGTAGATGAAATGGCATTAGCACAATCAGAAATATAGGAATTCGACTTTTGTATTGAGAATATCTTAGTAGTATATATAAATTATGTAATATAAAATATACAGGTTTAAAATAATAACATAATTACATGGCTTACTTGTATTTCTTTGATCTCAGTTAGGCCTAAATCATAATTGCTACACTTTTGTCAGATGAATCAATATAATTGTCACTATATTTAAATTAATATGCCTCAATGTCCTTAATCTATTCAAATATTATTTCAATCACCAGTAAAGTATGTATTTCTATTAATAAGACTTATTAAAACTGTTTTATTTACATTTAATAAAACAATTTTAATCTGTGTGACTGATTTGCAGTAATCTTAAATATCAGTTTAATAAGTCCTATTAATAGAAATACACTGTACTGGTGATTGAAATAATATTTGTCACTATATTTGTTCATTTTTTCATTAATGAATTCAATCAATTCCTGTTCAGTAATTTATGCACCATATCTAAACTCAACTCTCATATATAAAGTAAAATGACTATAGTTGCTTGCAAAATATAGTCATGAAACTCCAAATCAAACAACATATGTGGTTGTAAAAAATTGCTTATATTTCAAATTTCTAAAGAAATAGTGCCCACTATTAATTAACAGACACGCCAAAATACACACAAAATTCATATTTTGATTGCTGAAAATGTAATATTATGTTTTAAATCTAGAAATAACTTGATATATACAGAAACGTAATATTACATTTGCCGTTTTTACCAAAGAATTCGTAAAACGTAATATTATGTTTCACGAATTCTTTGAACAGGGTAAGTGTTAAACATATAAAACAAAGTTTTAAAGAATTCCATAAATTACTACATTACAAATAATATGTAAAACAAATTTCTGAGTATTATTTATATGGTACCAAAATTTAAGAAATGTTTACATAACAGTGACTTTAAACTTGCCATTTTTATAGATAAAGCACATTCAATTAGCTATGAATAACTGAAATATTGTACATTCATATGCACCATGAATTACCTATATTTCAATATAAAATTCAAAAGTCTGATGCAAAAGTAAACAATAATTATTTTACAATTCTGTTATTTTTAAAACAGTGCCCATTTGTAAACTTTCTTCTCACTGTGCAGAAATTTCCATTTTCTCAAGTCTATCAAATCCTGTTTTATCAGAAAACAATATCTTATAAATAAATCTCCTTGAACTTCCTAGAAATTTTAGTGTTTCAACTCATTTTTGCAGAATCAAAAATCCAAAAGTACTAGGTTTTTTTTAATAAGCTTGTGCACACCAATTAAATAGGATTTTGGAGATTTATCATCCTGATATTTTTTTACTATGACAACTTTATCATCTGTTTTATGAATAAAGTTAAGCATTGAAAAGTTAGTTTCAGTTTAGTTATCTGTTCACTTGATAATGCAATATAAAATAATTAAATAATATGCAACAGGATATATAAAATTATCCAATCTATGTAATATACCTGAAGATTACGAATAGTTTCTCCTCCTTTGCCAATGACTAAGCCAACTTTTCCTCCAGGAATCATCATTTCTACCACTGTCTGTCCTTCGGGTGCGTATGGCTGTCCTTCAGACGATGCAGCTTGACCACCTCTATTTACTATTTGACCAATTAATTCTTTCACTTTTCTGTAAGGAAAAAACTTCAAATATAAACATGAACCTATTCAATTACATAAAAGAGATAAAAGTTGTGCCACCTGAAAACAAATTTTATATTAATATTTAACATTTAGTAATAAATTCATTTAAAAGTTGATTACTGCAGATAACACTAAAAAATTTCAAAATGCGGAGGAAAAGGGTAAACTAAAAAATACTTTGGGAGAAGTAATAAATCATATCAAGTCAATTGATATTTGAAGAAAAAAATGTTTCAGATGATGAAGTGTCATTCATACATCCATTTATGAAAATTATCATCTAGTCAATCAAAAAAGTTTTCTAAAATACAATTACAATCTTAATATTAAAAAGTTAGTATCTCACAAACACTTACTCTATAGCCTGTTTTGTTCCTGTTAGTGTACAAGGTCTTTCTGGGGCACCACAACTCTCTAGTGCCAATTGAATTTTGCATCCAGATTCTGACTGTATCCTGACTATTTGCTCACCGCCACGACCAATAACTGCAAGAATTCATTTGTCAATATTTTAAAAATTTTACTGTACTTTTTATCTTCAGATATTTAAACTGAATGCATGCATTAAATTCAATGAAAAATCTTGTCTAATAAATAGTTTTTACATAATGAAATATTAAATATAGGCTCATCAGCTACAATAAATTACATAGGATAGAATCATCTACATATACTTTAAACATAAATTATAACACTAGCAAAAAGTGAAAATTGACATCATTGACATTCCTATTTTTTGACTAAATAAGAATATCAATATTGTCATCTTAAATTTTTACTTTTTATTGCACTGCAATCTAAATTGTAGACCTATAAATTTCCATTGTCATCTGTCTGCCCTTCCTTAATCTCAAGAATGTTGTTAGATAAATGAAAATTGAGACCAGATATGGAAAGCTTGGGAGCAGCAGATGCTGACTAACCATATATGAACTTCCGGCCTAGACCAGTCACATGATTTCAATTCAAAAATTTCCCCCAGAACAAAATTGCATAGATAACCGGCATGACATTTATCAGGAAAAGTATGATGTACAGGGACAAAACACTACTAACTTGAGATTGAGAGCATATATTTTAAATTAAATAAGTTAAAAATCACAGCCCAGCAGCATTGTGACAATGTCACAATAATTTTTGCTCATTAAAATTTCTTTCAATAATTTCTACACTCACTGGCCAATGAATTAGAAACAGCAGTTTAATATTTTATTGGACCACCTTTAGATTGAATTATATTGTTTACTCAATTTGGCATGGATTCTATAATACAAGGTGCCGAAGTGCTTCTAAGTCCAACGCACACCAAGCATTTACTATACTTTCTTTTAGTTCACATAGATTTGATGGGAGCAGACTTCACTGGCAAATCTGTTGTTCTAACATGTCCCATACATTCTCAATGGGGGTTAAGATCTGTGCTCTGATAGCCAGGGTGCTGGCAAAAGTAGTCTTCATGTTTACTGAACCACTGCTGAACAATCCTTGCACGATGGACAGTAGCATTGTCATCAAAGACAGAGCCATCACATGCAAGAAAAAAATGAAAAATTTCAAGATGAACTTAATCAGCAACAATATCCAAGTACTTGTTGGGAATTACCCAACTTTCCAGTAATATCAGTGGACCAGTTCCATCCCAACAGAACATGCCCGATATCATAACACTTCCACCAGAACCTTTAGTTGTGTTAATGAGGCAAGTAGGGTCCATTGCTGCACGGGGCTCCTACACATTCCTTGTATACCATCAGTACAGAATAAGGTGCACCGTGATTCATCTTGACCACATTACTTTTTTCCAGTCCTCAGATATCCAATCATGGCACTCTTGGCACCACTATAGATGAACTTTCTGGTTCTTTGCAGAAATCAGTGATTTTTGTATAGACCTGCAACGGTGCATACCAATTCTTTTCAATTGAGATTCGTATAGAATGTTAGAATTTTTGACTCGGTGGAAATAAATTTTTGAAAATAAAAAAATTCTCCATGAAGAAAAGTTAAAGAAACTCACTTTTTTTGTTATTATTCTATTCCATCAAGAAGTATACCTTACAAAGAGTTATATGCTACACAGCACTAATCAATAGTACAAACTACTGTTAAATTTATATTTTCCTTAATATGATATACTATACACAAAATATTACAGATGTATTTTAATTCATTGCAAGTTATTCATTCTGGCAAACAATACTATAATAATAATAAACTGTTATTGAAATGATCATCACTTATCATAATGTTAAAGGTATTCACTGAAAATACTAATTGAAACAAACTACCACAATTCTAAAACATATACAGTGGAACCTCGGTATACGACCTTAATCCATTCCTGATTGTTGGACTTATACCGAATAGGACGTATACCGAATCAACCTTTCCCATAAGAAGTAATGTAAAAATGATTAATTCGTTCCCATGTAAAAAAAATGGCTGGCTTTAAACACCTCGCTTTCCTGGCTAGTCCCTGCTTGATTTTTCATGAGATCAGAGTGTATTTTTGTAGCTTTCTCGCAAAAAATTGCTTCTGATACGGTGTCTCTAGCACGCTGTTTTTCAGTTATCCAAAGCAAAAGCAATTTCTCAACATGATTTAATGTCTTCGATCTCTGTTTAGAAATTGATTTAACCCCTTTCGCAACGTTAGCAAATTTAATAATGTCTTTATTTTTCACAATTGTCAATATCGTCGTTCTCGGAATACGATATGCAACAGTTAAAATCTCGAACACGCATGCCACCTTCATATTTCTCAACAATTTCTTTTTTCAGTTGTTATTCTAGTCATTTTTTTAGTTTTCTGTTGCTTTTCATTTGCCTTCTTGCAATTCATGATTAATAATAAAATTTTACTAACAAATTAAAATCAGAAGAAATCTAACAAAGTTATAAACTGTGGCACCGCGAACGTCTAGTCTGGTCTAGTACACCGAGAGTTGTTCATAGATGGCACGTATAATTAAGTCGTATACCGAGCAAAATTTGTTTCGTCCAAACAGGACGTATTCCGAATTTGACGTATTCTAAAGCAGACGTATACCGAGGTTCCACTGTATTCTTATATTCTTTTCCATAGATATGTAATTACTTTTCACTGAATAAATTTTGCAAATTATTATATCCAGTTTTTCATCAGATCAAGAACAACACATTTTTAATATTTATTCTTTTGTTTCAAAAATTTAAAATTCTTTTGTTATTCCTATATTATGCAATTTGAATAAATACATAGAGCTTATTTACTGACAATGAAATTTATTTAAAGATAAAAGGTTATTAATGAAAGAATTAAAGAATGCAAGTTAAGGAAGATCGCTACACATTTGATATTTGCCAATTAAATAACTACCTATTCATTCACTTTCATTTGGCATAATTTACCAACAAGTGGGAAACAGCTCATATATTAGTCATGAATAAATCATCTACACTAATCTGTATTGGTTAAATGCTTGTTCAGTGTTACTTTCTGTTTAATTTTTATTTATTTTTAAATGTATTTGAAAGAATAGCATATTCATTCTTTTTTGCATATTCATTACATAAATATCTTTAAGAATTTATTGAAATCAAAGACATTGTTAGACTTCTATTAGTTTGAAAATATACCAAACAGCTTTCAGGGTGCTTAGATTTTTGTGATGTCTGTAGATCTTATACAGCTTTGACCAGTTTTGATATTGCTTTATAACAGTTATAAGAAAACTGATAAGAAGAAAAAAAGCCAGAAGAGACTAATTATTACACTGAAACTGAGAAGAGCAGGAGATTATAGAAGACAATGACTAGGAACAATTGGCTGATTAGACAGATGACTTTTCTGTAGAAGACAGCAACGAAACAAAATTGATCTATTAAGAATGTGGTAAAAATGTCTGCAAGAAATAATTATATAATCATTAAATGTGCCAAGTATTAAGGTGAGCAACAGATAAAAGGTGGAGCAACTTATTTTTAACCTAGATGCTTTATAACCGCATTTGTACAATAAAAATGTGTTAAAAAAATTAAATATTGGAGGATATGATATTATATATGCAGTGTAATAGCCACATTATGCCCTCTAATGAAAGTCCCACCCATCAAAGGGTTATGTTTAACCCTTTGTCTATTAAGAGCAGAGAAGATCACCCATTAATCTGTTTTGAACTTTTGATATCAGATAAGTGATTCTACTAAAATCTGTTTCAACTAAATAGAAACTCTGAAGTTACAAAAAAAATTTTTTGTCTTGTCCCAAAGCTGAAGAAATGTTTCAATTTCCACAGTAATCCAGAAATTGTGTCAATTGTTCCTGAAAATTGACTGAAGTGCTGAATCACTTTGCAGGTACACAAGATGTTATTGTAATTCTAAATTCCCATTAGCCATATTTACTTCAAATCAATCTACCACCTACTCTGGAACTTCATTTCTAGTAATCTCTGAACTTTAGTTTCATTTCATCATATAAATTATGTTCTTTCTCTCTTCACAATTATGTCTTTCTTGTTATGGATTTTCAATTAAGACTTCTATAATGTAATACTTACAATTTGTACAAAATAAGAAATAAATTTAATCCAACAAATTTCAATTTGAATAGAAACTGTCAAAAATCATAAGAAAAGTTTGCAAGTCTGACAACTATTTAGAGACAATAAAATAATTTTCAACAAACTGATCGAAAATATTTTAATAAATATAAAATAAGAAAACACAAAGTAGGTTTATATGAAATTGAATTTACAAATATAAATAGTGATAAAACACTTAACATATGGTTAAACTATTATTATGTACTTTCCCATTCTTCATTAAAAAACTTCTCAAACATTTTACATTGAAGAAATCTTTCTTATTAATTAAAAGCTTATTGTAAAATTTTGTTTGCAAATTATCCAAAACAAAATATTGCAATTTAGTCGTTAAGTAAAAAATATATTTTATTTTGAAATATTAATTACAATTATGGAAGAAAATATTTAGTTATAATCTTATTCAAAAGAAGCAATCCAGTAATTACTATTAAATATATATTTTATTTTATTTATTAGAATTTTATTTAAGTTTCTCAAAATTAGTATTGAATATTTCAACTTAAATCTCAAATTTTTCATTATATGAAACTGAGTTAATTTATGTGACAATTTCATAAAATAATTAAAATAAATTTAGCTGAAAATTATCTTTCAGTTCTGATAGTTTATTTCAACTGTTAATTTTGTTGATACAGTCTATTCATATTTATATATCAATTTTTTGCATTTTTAAACAGACAAACTTAAATAATAATGTCCATACTTCATTATAGTTAAAACCATTAAAACAGACAATAATAATTATCAAAAAAGTTATGGAAACCAAAACATTTGGTTTCCATAACTTTTTTTGATAATTTGCTGTTGTTTCTATATCATATCTTTACATTTATAATCCAGTGTGTAATTACTTTCTAATATTGCATCATTTATTAAGCTGAAATATTCCATTTATTTTGAAAGTGGTGTAAGTCAATTTTCTGTAGTCTAATTAAGCACTTATGGACTGTCCATAAATTACATCTGCATTTTACCAACAAAAGCACAGTTTGATAAGATGGAAATAGATGAAATGAAAAACATCCATATAATGAGCCTAAATGAAAAGCAATGCCTAATGATAAGTTTATCATAAAATACTTTAACAATAAGTAAATATCTTTAATGTTGAAAATAAACAACACCATTTTATTTCTTGTTATTATTTAAACAAAATCAGAATAGAACAAATGTATTTCAAGTGAAATTGAATTTTACGTAGTTGAAATTTAATGACGTTTAGAGTTTAATAATTATGAAAGTAGTGCAAGTCCATTTACAGCTTGTAAATATATATTATTTTAGTTAAATTTACCTAAAAGAAATTTATAATCAAATTACATATCGATAAATTAGTAGAAACATTGCCAGACTTGACATAATTTATATTTTTTGAATTGACTAATATAATAACCTTTAATTTTCTCGAAACAACAATAAATGGGCTTGCACCACTTTCAAAATAAATGGTCCAATTTTTAAATTGCAGCGCAATAATGCATTTATTGAATTTAAATGATGCAAATATTGAAGAAATTAATATCACAAACATTTTTTAACACTTCTTTATAAGCATAAATTAAATAAAAGGTCAGTTTTAAGATAATCAAAAACCATTATTAAAATATTTAGGACACATTTTTTAACCATAAACACTAATTAAAAATAAGAAAATGAATAGTAATGAGCAATTATTTATTGTGACATCATCACAATGCCAACTTGCAATTTTTAATTTATTTCCTTTAAATTAAATGCTGTCTATCTCAAATTAGTACTGTAATGTCTTGCCCCTGTACATCATACTTCTCCATTACCAATGGAGTTGTCGTGCTGGTCATCCGCACGACTCCATTTAACTACTTTCAGAAGAAAATTTTGAACTGAAATAATATGACTTCTAATTTGCATTGGAAGTTCACATATAAGGGCCTCCTCTCCGTAAGATTTCCATATATGGTCTCATCTTTCATCTATCTAACTCTGTTATCGAGATTAAGGAAAGATAGAAGACAGTGGAAATTTATAGATCTGCAATTTTTCAAAATTGCAGCCCACCCAATTATATAATTCTTTTATAAACTATGCTTGCTTATTTCACTTGTTTTATAATTCTTATATTACTTTTTAAAACATTCACAAATTTTATACTGAAGTTTATACATTAACATATTGAAATTAATATCTACTTCTTAAAAAACCAGAAATATTAATTTATATTAACTCCATAAAATTGAAAATTTCATGTCATAAAATAGATATAAATTTTTCTACATCTTTAAAACTAAATTCTACTTACTTGGAAATATCTGAATGAGTTATGTTATTAAATATATAATGATACAAACTGTATGAATACAAAATACAATATGAAATGCTTAACTTAAAATACTTTCAAATAAATATTTACTTTTAGAAAATATACTCAAGTTTATTGATGGCATTACTAATTCTTAAAATTCTTTCAGAGAGAACTACACTTTAAAACGTGCATTAAAAATGATGTCAATAATGTCCAAATAAAACACAGATGTTTGTCATCAACCTTTGTATCTTTGTAAAACTAATATTCTGTAACAGTATATCGTTCTTTTATTTTCAAGAAATACGATAAAAAATATCTTACATCCATAAAATTGAGTGAATCAGATAATTCCATGGTTAAACTTAATAGGAGGAAAGGAAAAAAAAATTCCTTTAAATGGTTTTGAAACTTAAATTTTTAATGTAATCACTTTTTGGGATCATTACAGCCCATCATCAAATCCAAATGTTTAACTGTTTTACGGACTGTAGAACAGTTAAACATCAGATCTGATGATGGATTGTATTATTTAAAGGAATTAACATTAAAATTTTAAGTCAATATTAAAAACTTAAGTTTTTTTTTTTTCTAAAGCAAATTCTCGAGAATTAAAATTGCTGTTTCATTTTTCATCTGCTTTCCATTCAAACTATTTATATATAGTTAGTATTAACTATGCAGACAGTTACATATTTTTCGAAATAAATCCAATAATTCAAATTCAAAAGTATAATTAAGCACTTCTTTAAAATATTCAAAAATTTATTATTTAATGTACTTACTTAATCCAACCATTTTGTCAGGCACACTCCATTCTTCAGCCATGACAGCGGTTGGACCAGGATCACCAGCTCTGAAAAAGTTAGTTTGACTAATATATAGAAAAATAAAGCACACGCCATAAAACCTTAGAAATGACAAAATATCTTCCAAAACAAAATATTAAAATAAATTAGGTAATAATTTTTTTCAATTTAAATAAATACATTACATTTCCTTATAATTACTGAATCCACAATACACACAAATCATAAGTAATTATATTTGAAATTAATTAAACTTTTCTGACTTTGACTAACATTTTTCATAAGTAATTAAACTACTAAAACATTTTTTCCTGGTAGTGGATGACATGCATCAGCTTAAGATAAAGTGCAAACTGTGTGGTGGTATGCTGAGGCAAATTCCATTATGCAAGTTCAGAAAACTTTCATCATGTGTTTAGAAAGGATCCACCATCACAAAACCCTATTCATCTAAACTCTGAAAATTTCTTCTTTCTTTGTACCTGGAGATAAAATTGCTTGTCCTCCATGGGTTACAAAGGAAATTTGTACAGCAAAACCAGTCAATGTCCCATTCAGCCAATTTCATGTTAAATAGATTGAGCTGATTTTATTTTTAAAAAGTTAACAGTTCTTGTCCAAAGTAAACTTACAACATTCTCATCCAATAGGTGGGAAACCCCACCTGTTGGATGAGAACACAGAGCCAATCAAATGGGCTTTCAGGGACCAAAATCAATGACCTTAACAAATTGTGTGCACACATACGACCGTGTCGCTTCTGTTACACTGCAGATGTTACAAAATATGGCAGAAAATTGAATATTGTCTAGATATTATCCATACAACAGAAGAAACATATTTGGAAACCTTTTAGTTGTGTGTAAAAATGAGTAAAGGACGATGATTTTTGCAATAAAACTTGGTAAGTCTATCTTCGAACTGAATACCTTACTTTTATTGTAGTTATTACCTAAATTTTACTTGAAACCTTTCAAAATGTGTCACAGTTTCAATCAGAAAACTGTGTTGATCATTTTGATAGTTTTAGAAAATAAAAATCATTAAACTTTTTAATGTAAGTCATTTTAATTAATAATCAATACAACTCTCAAACACAATAAATTGAAAAATAAAAATATACATTTAGTAAATGTGTGATGATAATGTATGGATAAATGTAAAACATTCAATTTTGTATTTTTATACATCATTAACTTTTGCAAACTCTATTAGTTGTCACTCTTTTCAGTCTAATATAAATCAACAGTAAAATATACAGTATTTATGATTTTTAATAGTAAACTTCAATTATTAAATGAGAATATACTGCAAAGGAGCAGAAAAATTGATTTCTTTTATTAAGTGATAGTTAAAATCCTTCTCTATTTTAGTTTACTTTGTAAATCTTTTATTGTTGGCTATGATACGTTAATAATATATCAAAAATAATTTGGATTTAAAACTAAATTATAAAACATTGATTTCTTGCATTTCTGACTAAAAAAAATCATTTGTTTATAAATCTAATAAAATATTGATGTGTTTTTCTATTATATTTGTATAATATAATTTGACAAAATATATTGTTTTAATTGATTTTATCATTAATATGAATACTTTTTTCTTTAAAAAAATGACTTTTTAAACATTGAAGAAAAAAATCATTTATGGTGCTTAATTAATTAAACAGTTAACTTAAAAAGTGACAATCACTCAATCATCCAATATAAACTTATCAAAAGAAAGACTAGTGTAAATTTATCTTGATGTATCAATTATTAGAAAATAATAAATGTGTTTTTTATTTCTTTATTATTTAACATCAACATTTTCTATATAAATTACTTATGATAAAGCCCAAAGTACAACTATATTAAACTATAATGCTCTAAGGAATGAAAAATAAATTTCATTCTCAGGAAAATTTAAATAGCAAACAAAAGTTCACTATCGTGAATAAAAATTTTACATGTGCACAAGAGATGTAAGTACAGAAGATCAATATCAAAATTTATATGAATAATCATTTACTACTTTTATTGAAAATTTATAAACTATAAATTAAAAAGAATCAAAAGATATGCAATTGATAAATGTGGCATGCAAGTCACACAAAGTAGAACTGATGGATAGAGTTAAAGAATATTTGCAAACTGAAGAATATGATGCTAGTAGCAATTAAGTCCAAATTAAGAAATAAATTTAACCTCTTCTCAGTTACTGTCGCATACCATTTATCCATGCACAGTGATAGCTTTTTTGGCTTTGATACATACATTTGGTGAAAAACATGTTCTAGAAATTTTTATTTTAACAACTTTGATGCATTCACTGTTGTATGTTTATTTCAGCGTTTCTCTAATAGATGATTTTATGTTATAGAAATTATGTAGCTGTCTTTCGCATAAAAACTTAGTTTTGTTTTAAAATCTGAAAAATCTGTAACTTGTTTCAGATAGTTTTTCCTTCAAACAAATAAATAAAATTATTTTATTTTTAGAAAATAACACATGTTATGGCTAATTTTTTTTCATATTTTTTATCAAATATCCATGACAAAATCAGCATTTTTTGAATGGTCAACGTGAAAAACAGACTGAGGAGTTAACAGAAAAAGTCTGATATTTGTCAGAAAATGAATATCCATTATAAAAATCCTAAGCAGCTTTCAAATACTGAATCAAATTTGTTTGATGTAAATTCTATACAATTTTAATTTATTGAGTAATAAAAATAATTTACACAAAATAAGTGTAGAAGTGTTACTTACCAATCTCTTCAGTGTATTGGTATATTAACTCCCAAAATGCTTGTTATTATATGATAAAAATCAAATTCTTTTACCATTTTTTATTATGTTTAAATTATCAAGAATCTATACGTTATGTGAATTTTCAGATGTAAATTTGAAGTCATGAAACATTAAAGCATATATATCATACACTTAACTGCTTTCTTGATAAATTTTAAATATTCAAAATAAAAATTTAATCAAATACTAATTCTTAACAGTAATTATTTCAATGATTTTAAAATGTACGAAAAAATATAAAAAATAACAAATGTATTTCACAAAACAAAACTTAAATCACTATAATGCAAATTATTTTAAATATAAAAATTACATAACATATGCAAATCCATTACTTTTAATTCCAATGAAGAAAATTAACACAAATATTTGAATTTAGTAATTTCAAATCATATGAAACATTTTTTTCATTCTATTTCATGATCTGATCACATTACTTCCCAAAGTAGCACTAAAACAGGACTTTCTTTTCTAGGGCAATGGTGAAGACCAAAATACAATCATGTAAATTTATTTACAGTAATAATTGTTTATATATATAGGAATTATTGCTTTTAAGTAAGCAAGTTTTTTATTTTATTCTGACATAAATTTTTATTGATTTAAATTTCTCAACTCGGGTTAATCCAAACCATAAAAAATGGAAAAAGAAAACTAAACACAAAAGACATACCTTTGCTGTTGCATAGCTGCTAACTGAGCCCCAAATGCTAGGAGAAAAGAAAATGTCAGTTACATATTAGGACAAATATTACAAATCATATATATAGTCATGCAAAATTATTTCACCAAACAAATTTAAAAATAATCAAAGTACTGTCTACACGGTGAAGAAAATATGCAACTGCTGCTGATCAGAAGATTTTTATGTTTAACCAAAATATCTTACTATTTATAATTAATAGTATTCATTTGCAGCTTTCAATCTACAGATCTGTAATCATCTTAAAAAATAACTACTTCCCTGAATGGTAAAAAATATTATGATTTTATAAAGAGTGAGTAACTAATTTACTTCTGTACTGAAGCAACATAGCAGATATACAATACGATACAACTTTTTAAACTTCAAAATTAAAAAGTTTGAAATTCAAGAAGTGTTTCTAATTAGCTCAGTCATTTTTATTATATAAACATTAGGTAAATAGTTATTTTCCATACTAATTGTAGAATATATCACCAAAGTATATGCCATTGTAAAAAATTAATTTTAAATATATAATAAAATTCTATTAAGTTATTTTAATAATAATAATTGCACAGCACTGAATTTTTTCTGCCACATTAATCAAGTGTCAAAAATATCAACAGATAAAAATTCATCACAGACTAAATGCATTTTTGTGTGAATCACAAGACATAAATAAGTGTTAAATTTAGTAAGACTGCAATAAATCATTGTCAATTAATCTTAACAAACAAATGTCCCAAATTAAAAGTTATTGAATTTAGAACAATTTCAATGACAGAACTTAATATTTAAGTGAATACAAATAAAAACCTACTTAAATTTTGCTTTTTTCCAAATTAATAAAGCAAATCTGAGAATTTTATGACAAAAAATAGGTAACATTCATTTAAATTTTGAAGTTTATAAATGCATCATAAATTTCACTTGATAAGATTATATTTTCATTTTAATTCAATTATTTTATTTAAAATAAAAATTTTATTTAGAAACATCAATTCAGAAATTTAACTAATTACTTACGATCATTCATCGGAGCTAACTTTTTTGATTCTGGAGCACCATCTATAATAAAATTTTTTAAATAGTAGTTTGATTAAACAAATGGTATATACGGAATTTAAATTAAATATTTTATATTAAAGGAATAAAAGCCAATAAAATATTTAATAGTTAAAAAAAAAACATATAATGCTCAGAATCCTAACTAATTTTTTTAAACAAAGTTTTCAAGGCAGATATTCCAGATGTTTTCAGAAAATCTATCTTCATCCCTATTCCTAAAACTGATGGTACCTTTAACTGTGATAAACACAGAACTATTAGCTTGATAAGCCATGCCTCAAAGGTTTTAGTAAACACCATACAGTGAAGAATAGAGAACTACAGAAGTCTAACTAAATCCTTTATAATGATACAACTTATAAGAGAAAGGATGACTGATCATAATAGAGAGTTATTTGTATGTTTTGTCAACTTCAAGAAGGCCTTTGATAGTGGTAATCAAATGCCGTTGTTTCAATTCTGCAAAAAGTATTGATAAAAAATTACTGAGAATAATCTACAACATCTATAAAAGTCAAAAAGCAATGGTCAAATATCAGGGAGAAGATACCAAATGAATTCAGATTAAAAAGGAATAAGACAAGAATGTGGTTTGTCCCCAACACTTTTTAACATCTACAATGAATGGATGATGAGAGAAGCATTCAAAAATCTAGACAAAAGCATAAAAATTAATGGACATGTTATAAATACAATTAGGTATGCCAACTACATCTCTCTGCTATGTAATGCTGAAGAAGGGTTACAGAAAATTCTAAATAGATTAAAAGACGTGGGAAAAGCAAGATACCAAATAAAAAATAAATGTGAATGAAACAAAACTTAAGATAATCTCAAGAGATGAAAACAAAGATCTAAAGATTATGTTGGATGGAAAGAAAATAGAAAAGCTAAAAATGTTTGAGTACCTAGGAAGTTGGATAACTGAGGATAACAGATGTAATTATGAAATTAAAAACAAAAAAACTAAAACTGCTTTCACACAAATATCCTCAGTATTGAGATAGAAATGTACGCAATAAATTAAAAATAAAAATATTTAAAACAATTATTTGGAGAGTGGCTACATACAGATGCAAGTCACAGACAATAAACCAAGAGGCAATAGAATAAATTCCTTTAAGATGAAGAATGGAACGAATTAGTGGATGGATAGAATAACCAATGGTTATGAGCAGATTTGGAATAAAAAGAAATCTGATGGTCAGCATTCAGAGAAGAAAAACAGCATTTGCTGGGCATATAATAAGAAGATCCTCAGGGAAACTGATGAAGACTGCAGTTCAAAGAATGATGGAAGGCAGAAGGAAAAAAAGGGAAGACCCAAGCTAATGTGGTAGGACATCATCAAAAAATGGACTGGCTCAAGCTTGGAAAAAGCATACAACTGTGAAAGGTGGAGAAGGACCATCCATCAACTGCAATGTTCACATGACACCCTCTTTATAGAGGATGTCACATGTAAATAAATGAATGCTCAGTATATCATACTGAGCATGCGTTCCATCTTAATTTCAAAAAATGCTAACTTTTAATATTATTTCTAAATTAAAAACTTTATTTACTATAGTAATAAAATCTTGCATTTTAGAAAATAATAAAAAATTAATCACAGATTAAAAATTGTAGTTTAGACACAATTATATGTCATAATTATCTCTGTCAATGTCTAAGCCATTAACTTTTCATATGGGTAAGTAAAATTTTACAATGATTTCTTGCTTTCTGGGTCTAGTTAATTTATTCCAGAAGATAAATAAAATTAATCTAGGTTTAGAGATNGAAGTAATATTATATATGCAGTGTAATAGCCACAATATACCATCTAATGAAAATCCCAATAGCCAAAGGGTTAAACATAACTCTTTGGCTATTAAGAACAGAGAAGATCACCCATCAATCTGTTTTGAACTTTTGATATCAGATAAGTGATTCTACTAAAATCTGATTCAACTAAATAGAAACTCTGAAGTTACAAAAAAAATTTTTTGTCTTGTCCCAAAGCTGAAGAAATGTTTCAATTTCCACAGTAATCCAGAAATTGTGTCAATTGTTCCTGAAAATTGACTGAAGTGCTGAATCACTTTGCAGGTACACAAGATGTTATTGTAATTCTAAATTCCCATTAGCCATATTTACTTCAAATCAATCTACCACCTACTCTGGAACTTCATTTCTAGTAATCTCTGAACTTTAGTTTCATTTCATCATATAAATTATGTTCTTTCTCTCTTCACAATTATGTCTTTCTTGTTATGGATTTTCAATTAAGACTTCTATAATGTAATACTTACAATTTGTACAAAATAAGAAATAAATTTAATCCAACAAATTTCAATTTGAATAGAAACTGTCAAAAATCATAAGAAAAGTTTGCAAGTCTGACAACTATTTAGAGACAATAAAATAATTTTCAACAAACTGATCGAAAATATTTTAATAAATATAAAATAAGAAAACACAAAGTAGGTTTATATGAAATTGAATTTACAAATATAAATAGTGATAAAACACTTAACATATGGTTAAACTATTATTATGTACTTTCCCATTCTTCATTAAAAAACTTCTCAAACATTTTACATTGAAGAAATCTTTCTTATTAATTAAAAGCTTATTGTAAAATTTTGTTTGCAAATTATCCAAAACAAAATATTGCAATTTAGTCGTTAAGTAAAAAATATATTTTATTTTGAAATATTAATTACAATTATGGAAGAAAATATTTAGTTATAATCTTATTCAAAAGAAGCAATCCAGTAATTACTATTAAATATATATTTTATTTTATTTATTAGAATTTTATTTAAGTTTCTCAAAATTAGTATTGAATATTTCAACTTAAATCTCAAATTTTTCATTATATGAAACTGAGTTAATTTATGTGACAATTTCATAAAATAATTAAAATAAATTTAGCTGAAAATTATCTTTCAGTTCTGATAGTTTATTTCAACTGTTAATTTTGTTGATACAGTCTATTCATATTTATATATCAATTTTTTGCATTTTTAAACAGACAAACTTAAATAATAATGTCCATACTTCATTATAGTTAAAACCATTAAAACAGACAATAATAATTATCAAAAAAGTTATGGAAACCAAAACATTTGGTTTCCATAACTTTTTTTGATAATTTGCTGTTGTTTCTATATCATATCTTTACATTTATAATCCAGTGTGTAATTACTTTCTAATATTGCATCATTTATTAAGCTGAAATATTCCATTTATTTTGAAAGTGGTGTAAGTCAATTTTCTGTAGTCTAATTAAGCACTTATGGACTGTCCATAAATTACATCTGCATTTTACCAACAAAAGCACAGTTTGATAAGATGGAAATAGATGAAATGAAAAACATCCATATAATGAGCCTAAATGAAAAGCAATGCCTAATGATAAGTTTATCATAAAATACTTTAACAATAAGTAAATATCTTTAATGTTGAAAATAAACAACACCATTTTATTTCTTGTTATTATTTAAACAAAATCAGAATAGAACAAATGTATTTCAAGTGAAATTGAATTTTACGTAGTTGAAATTTAATGACGTTTAGAGTTTAATAATTATGAAAGTAGTGCAAGTCCATTTACAGCTTGTAAATATATATTATTTTAGTTAAATTTACCTAAAAGAAATTTATAATCAAATTACATATCGATAAATTAGTAGAAACATTGCCAGACTTGACATAATTTATATTTTTTGAATTGACTAATATAATAACCTTTAATTTTCTCGAAACAACAATAAATGGGCTTGCACCACTTTCAAAATAAATGGTCCAATTTTTAAATTGCAGCGCAATAATGCATTTATTGAATTTAAATGATGCAAATATTGAAGAAATTAATATCACAAACATTTTTTAACACTTCTTTATAAGCATAAATTAAATAAAAGGTCAGTTTTAAGATAATCAAAAACCATTATTAAAATATTTAGGACACATTTTTTAACCATAAACACTAATTAAAAATAAGAAAATGAATAGTAATGAGCAATTATTTATTGTGACATCATCACAATGCCAACTTGCAATTTTTAATTTATTTCCTTTAAATTAAATGCTGTCTATCTCAAATTAGTACTGTAATGTCTTGCCCCTGTACATCATACTTCTCCATTACCAATGGAGTTGTCGTGCTGGTCATCCGCACGACTCCATTTAACTACTTTCAGAAGAAAATTTTGAACTGAAATAATATGACTTCTAATTTGCATTGGAAGTTCACATATAAGGGCCTCCTCTCCGTAAGATTTCCATATATGGTCTCATCTTTCATCTATCTAACTCTGTTATCGAGATTAAGGAAAGATAGAAGACAGTGGAAATTTATAGATCTGCAATTTTTCAAAATTGCAGCCCACCCAATTATATAATTCTTTTATAAACTATGCTTGCTTATTTCACTTGTTTTATAATTCTTATATTACTTTTTAAAACATTCACAAATTTTATACTGAAGTTTATACATTAACATATTGAAATTAATATCTACTTCTTAAAAAACCAGAAATATTAATTTATATTAACTCCATAAAATTGAAAATTTCATGTCATAAAATAGATATAAATTTTTCTACATCTTTAAAACTAAATTCTACTTACTTGGAAATATCTGAATGAGTTATGTTATTAAATATATAATGATACAAACTGTATGAATACAAAATACAATATGAAATGCTTAACTTAAAATACTTTCAAATAAATATTTACTTTTAGAAAATATACTCAAGTTTATTGATGGCATTACTAATTCTTAAAATTCTTTCAGAGAGAACTACACTTTAAAACGTGCATTAAAAATGATGTCAATAATGTCCAAATAAAACACAGATGTTTGTCATCAACCTTTGTATCTTTGTAAAACTAATATTCTGTAACAGTATATCGTTCTTTTATTTTCAAGAAATACGATAAAAAATATCTTACATCCATAAAATTGAGTGAATCAGATAATTCCATGGTTAAACTTAATAGGAGGAAAGGAAAAAAAAATTCCTTTAAATGGTTTTGAAACTTAAATTTTTAATGTAATCACTTTTTGGGATCATTACAGCCCATCATCAAATCCAAATGTTTAACTGTTTTACGGACTGTAGAACAGTTAAACATCAGATCTGATGATGGATTGTATTATTTAAAGGAATTAACATTAAAATTTTAAGTCAATATTAAAAACTTAAGTTTTTTTTTTTTCTAAAGCAAATTCTCGAGAATTAAAATTGCTGTTTCATTTTTCATCTGCTTTCCATTCAAACTATTTATATATAGTTAGTATTAACTATGCAGACAGTTACATATTTTTCGAAATAAATCCAATAATTCAAATTCAAAAGTATAATTAAGCACTTCTTTAAAATATTCAAAAATTTATTATTTAATGTACTTACTTAATCCAACCATTTTGTCAGGCACACTCCATTCTTCAGCCATGACAGCGGTTGGACCAGGATCACCAGCTCTGAAAAAGTTAGTTTGACTAATATATAGAAAAATAAAGCACACGCCATAAAACCTTAGAAATGACAAAATATCTTCCAAAACAAAATATTAAAATAAATTAGGTAATAATTTTTTTCAATTTAAATAAATACATTACATTTCCTTATAATTACTGAATCCACAATACACACAAATCATAAGTAATTATATTTGAAATTAATTAAACTTTTCTGACTTTGACTAACATTTTTCATAAGTAATTAAACTACTAAAACATTTTTTCCTGGTAGTGGATGACATGCATCAGCTTAAGATAAAGTGCAAACTGTGTGGTGGTATGCTGAGGCAAATTCCATTATGCAAGTTCAGAAAACTTTCATCATGTGTTTAGAAAGGATCCACCATCACAAAACCCTATTCATCTAAACTCTGAAAATTTCTTCTTTCTTTGTACCTGGAGATAAAATTGCTTGTCCTCCATGGGTTACAAAGGAAATTTGTACAGCAAAACCAGTCAATGTCCCATTCAGCCAATTTCATGTTAAATAGATTGAGCTGATTTTATTTTTAAAAAGTTAACAGTTCTTGTCCAAAGTAAACTTACAACATTCTCATCCAATAGGTGGGAAACCCCACCTGTTGGATGAGAACACAGAGCCAATCAAATGGGCTTTCAGGGACCAAAATCAATGACCTTAACAAATTGTGTGCACACATACGACCGTGTCGCTTCTGTTACACTGCAGATGTTACAAAATATGGCAGAAAATTGAATATTGTCTAGATATTATCCATACAACAGAAGAAACATATTTGGAAACCTTTTAGTTGTGTGTAAAAATGAGTAAAGGACGATGATTTTTGCAATAAAACTTGGTAAGTCTATCTTCGAACTGAATACCTTACTTTTATTGTAGTTATTACCTAAATTTTACTTGAAACCTTTCAAAATGTGTCACAGTTTCAATCAGAAAACTGTGTTGATCATTTTGATAGTTTTAGAAAATAAAAATCATTAAACTTTTTAATGTAAGTCATTTTAATTAATAATCAATACAACTCTCAAACACAATAAATTGAAAAATAAAAATATACATTTAGTAAATGTGTGATGATAATGTATGGATAAATGTAAAACATTCAATTTTGTATTTTTATACATCATTAACTTTTGCAAACTCTATTAGTTGTCACTCTTTTCAGTCTAATATAAATCAACAGTAAAATATACAGTATTTATGATTTTTAATAGTAAACTTCAATTATTAAATGAGAATATACTGCAAAGGAGCAGAAAAATTGATTTCTTTTATTAAGTGATAGTTAAAATCCTTCTCTATTTTAGTTTACTTTGTAAATCTTTTATTGTTGGCTATGATACGTTAATAATATATCAAAAATAATTTGGATTTAAAACTAAATTATAAAACATTGATTTCTTGCATTTCTGACTAAAAAAAATCATTTGTTTATAAATCTAATAAAATATTGATGTGTTTTTCTATTATATTTGTATAATATAATTTGACAAAATATATTGTTTTAATTGATTTTATCATTAATATGAATACTTTTTTCTTTAAAAAAATGACTTTTTAAACATTGAAGAAAAAAATCATTTATGGTGCTTAATTAATTAAACAGTTAACTTAAAAAGTGACAATCACTCAATCATCCAATATAAACTTATCAAAAGAAAGACTAGTGTAAATTTATCTTGATGTATCAATTATTAGAAAATAATAAATGTGTTTTTTATTTCTTTATTATTTAACATCAACATTTTCTATATAAATTACTTATGATAAAGCCCAAAGTACAACTATATTAAACTATAATGCTCTAAGGAATGAAAAATAAATTTCATTCTCAGGAAAATTTAAATAGCAAACAAAAGTTCACTATCGTGAATAAAAATTTTACATGTGCACAAGAGATGTAAGTACAGAAGATCAATATCAAAATTTATATGAATAATCATTTACTACTTTTATTGAAAATTTATAAACTATAAATTAAAAAGAATCAAAAGATATGCAATTGATAAATGTGGCATGCAAGTCACACAAAGTAGAACTGATGGATAGAGTTAAAGAATATTTGCAAACTGAAGAATATGATGCTAGTAGCAATTAAGTCCAAATTAAGAAATAAATTTAACCTCTTCTCAGTTACTGTCGCATACCATTTATCCATGCACAGTGATAGCTTTTTTGGCTTTGATACATACATTTGGTGAAAAACATGTTCTAGAAATTTTTATTTTAACAACTTTGATGCATTCACTGTTGTATGTTTATTTCAGCGTTTCTCTAATAGATGATTTTATGTTATAGAAATTATGTAGCTGTCTTTCGCATAAAAACTTAGTTTTGTTTTAAAATCTGAAAAATCTGTAACTTGTTTCAGATAGTTTTTCCTTCAAACAAATAAATAAAATTATTTTATTTTTAGAAAATAACACATGTTATGGCTAATTTTTTTTCATATTTTTTATCAAATATCCATGACAAAATCAGCATTTTTTGAATGGTCAACGTGAAAAACAGACTGAGGAGTTAACAGAAAAAGTCTGATATTTGTCAGAAAATGAATATCCATTATAAAAATCCTAAGCAGCTTTCAAATACTGAATCAAATTTGTTTGATGTAAATTCTATACAATTTTAATTTATTGAGTAATAAAAATAATTTACACAAAATAAGTGTAGAAGTGTTACTTACCAATCTCTTCAGTGTATTGGTATATTAACTCCCAAAATGCTTGTTATTATATGATAAAAATCAAATTCTTTTACCATTTTTTATTATGTTTAAATTATCAAGAATCTATACGTTATGTGAATTTTCAGATGTAAATTTGAAGTCATGAAACATTAAAGCATATATATCATACACTTAACTGCTTTCTTGATAAATTTTAAATATTCAAAATAAAAATTTAATCAAATACTAATTCTTAACAGTAATTATTTCAATGATTTTAAAATGTACGAAAAAATATAAAAAATAACAAATGTATTTCACAAAACAAAACTTAAATCACTATAATGCAAATTATTTTAAATATAAAAATTACATAACATATGCAAATCCATTACTTTTAATTCCAATGAAGAAAATTAACACAAATATTTGAATTTAGTAATTTCAAATCATATGAAACATTTTTTTCATTCTATTTCATGATCTGATCACATTACTTCCCAAAGTAGCACTAAAACAGGACTTTCTTTTCTAGGGCAATGGTGAAGACCAAAATACAATCATGTAAATTTATTTACAGTAATAATTGTTTATATATATAGGAATTATTGCTTTTAAGTAAGCAAGTTTTTTATTTTATTCTGACATAAATTTTTATTGATTTAAATTTCTCAACTCGGGTTAATCCAAACCATAAAAAATGGAAAAAGAAAACTAAACACAAAAGACATACCTTTGCTGTTGCATAGCTGCTAACTGAGCCCCAAATGCTAGGAGAAAAGAAAATGTCAGTTACATATTAGGACAAATATTACAAATCATATATATAGTCATGCAAAATTATTTCACCAAACAAATTTAAAAATAATCAAAGTACTGTCTACACGGTGAAGAAAATATGCAACTGCTGCTGATCAGAAGATTTTTATGTTTAACCAAAATATCTTACTATTTATAATTAATAGTATTCATTTGCAGCTTTCAATCTACAGATCTGTAATCATCTTAAAAAATAACTACTTCCCTGAATGGTAAAAAATATTATGATTTTATAAAGAGTGAGTAACTAATTTACTTCTGTACTGAAGCAACATAGCAGATATACAATACGATACAACTTTTTAAACTTCAAAATTAAAAAGTTTGAAATTCAAGAAGTGTTTCTAATTAGCTCAGTCATTTTTATTATATAAACATTAGGTAAATAGTTATTTTCCATACTAATTGTAGAATATATCACCAAAGTATATGCCATTGTAAAAAATTAATTTTAAATATATAATAAAATTCTATTAAGTTATTTTAATAATAATAATTGCACAGCACTGAATTTTTTCTGCCACATTAATCAAGTGTCAAAAATATCAACAGATAAAAATTCATCACAGACTAAATGCATTTTTGTGTGAATCACAAGACATAAATAAGTGTTAAATTTAGTAAGACTGCAATAAATCATTGTCAATTAATCTTAACAAACAAATGTCCCAAATTAAAAGTTATTGAATTTAGAACAATTTCAATGACAGAACTTAATATTTAAGTGAATACAAATAAAAACCTACTTAAATTTTGCTTTTTTCCAAATTAATAAAGCAAATCTGAGAATTTTATGACAAAAAATAGGTAACATTCATTTAAATTTTGAAGTTTATAAATGCATCATAAATTTCACTTGATAAGATTATATTTTCATTTTAATTCAATTATTTTATTTAAAATAAAAATTTTATTTAGAAACATCAATTCAGAAATTTAACTAATTACTTACGATCATTCATCGGAGCTAACTTTTTTGATTCTGGAGCACCATCTATAATAAAATTTTTTAAATAGTAGTTTGATTAAACAAATGGTATATACGGAATTTAAATTAAATATTTTATATTAAAGGAATAAAAGCCAATAAAATATTTAATAGTTAAAAAAAAAACATATAATGCTCAGAATCCTAACTAATTTTTTTAAACAAAGTTTTCAAGGCAGATATTCCAGATGTTTTCAGAAAATCTATCTTCATCCCTATTCCTAAAACTGATGGTACCTTTAACTGTGATAAACACAGAACTATTAGCTTGATAAGCCATGCCTCAAAGGTTTTAGTAAACACCATACAGTGAAGAATAGAGAACTACAGAAGTCTAACTAAATCCTTTATAATGATACAACTTATAAGAGAAAGGATGACTGATCATAATAGAGAGTTATTTGTATGTTTTGTCAACTTCAAGAAGGCCTTTGATAGTGGTAATCAAATGCCGTTGTTTCAATTCTGCAAAAAGTATTGATAAAAAATTACTGAGAATAATCTACAACATCTATAAAAGTCAAAAAGCAATGGTCAAATATCAGGGAGAAGATACCAAATGAATTCAGATTAAAAAGGAATAAGACAAGAATGTGGTTTGTCCCCAACACTTTTTAACATCTACAATGAATGGATGATGAGAGAAGCATTCAAAAATCTAGACAAAAGCATAAAAATTAATGGACATGTTATAAATACAATTAGGTATGCCAACTACATCTCTCTGCTATGTAATGCTGAAGAAGGGTTACAGAAAATTCTAAATAGATTAAAAGACGTGGGAAAAGCAAGATACCAAATAAAAAATAAATGTGAATGAAACAAAACTTAAGATAATCTCAAGAGATGAAAACAAAGATCTAAAGATTATGTTGGATGGAAAGAAAATAGAAAAGCTAAAAATGTTTGAGTACCTAGGAAGTTGGATAACTGAGGATAACAGATGTAATTATGAAATTAAAAACAAAAAAACTAAAACTGCTTTCACACAAATATCCTCAGTATTGAGATAGAAATGTACGCAATAAATTAAAAATAAAAATATTTAAAACAATTATTTGGAGAGTGGCTACATACAGATGCAAGTCACAGACAATAAACCAAGAGGCAATAGAATAAATTCCTTTAAGATGAAGAATGGAACGAATTAGTGGATGGATAGAATAACCAATGGTTATGAGCAGATTTGGAATAAAAAGAAATCTGATGGTCAGCATTCAGAGAAGAAAAACAGCATTTGCTGGGCATATAATAAGAAGATCCTCAGGGAAACTGATGAAGACTGCAGTTCAAAGAATGATGGAAGGCAGAAGGAAAAAAAGGGAAGACCCAAGCTAATGTGGTAGGACATCATCAAAAAATGGACTGGCTCAAGCTTGGAAAAAGCATACAACTGTGAAAGGTGGAGAAGGACCATCCATCAACTGCAATGTTCACATGACACCCTCTTTATAGAGGATGTCACATGTAAATAAATGAATGCTCAGTATATCATACTGAGCATGCGTTCCATCTTAATTTCAAAAAATGCTAACTTTTAATATTATTTCTAAATTAAAAACTTTATTTACTATAGTAATAAAATCTTGCATTTTAGAAAATAATAAAAAATTAATCACAGATTAAAAATTGTAGTTTAGACACAATTATATGTCATAATTATCTCTGTCAATGTCTAAGCCATTAACTTTTCATATGGGTAAGTAAAATTTTACAATGATTTCTTGCTTTCTGGGTCTAGTTAATTTATTCCAGAAGATAAATAAAATTAATCTAGGTTTAGAGATAAAAAAAAAAAAAGCTGTATTACTTTTTAAAAATAATATAAACAAATCTTTTCTAACATCATTTTTGTACAAAAAGAATTTTCAAAATAATTTGCTTTTTGAAAATATGTTCAAATTTCAAGGATATTTCTCATTTTCTTTAATAATATTTAAATAAAAGTATTCTATTTACTTCAGTTTTTAAGGCAATTATAAACTTTTAAACACTTCTCAATTATATGATTTTAATTTTGTTCAGCTGCAGTGAACTTTAAAATAAATAGCGGAACATAAAATTAATCTTACAATATAATATTTAGAGTTTAATATCATTTTAAGTTTTTTAAATGATCAGAGTTTCTTACTTTCTTCTAGAGAACGTTTTGTTCCAACACCAAGACTGTTTGAATCACTACTGCCTCCTCCACTTCCAGTATGAATCTTTGCAGCAATCTAAAAAATATATATATATTTTTTAATTATATAATAATATATATATAGAAAATGTTTCAAATAATTTGACATATCTTTGTCATACTTTAGGAAGTTCACAAAAATCTGAACACTGCTTTTTCTGACTTTTCTAAAAACACATGGAAATAATTTATTAGTTGTATACCATATGCATTTGTAACAACACACAGTAAAAGCTCATTAAGTAGAAGTTTAAGAGGGATTTTAAAAAATAAATAAATAAAAATAAATCAACTTCAAGCTAAAGTTTAATACCTAATTTTCTCAAATTTTACCCATAAATAAGTGTCGCCATAAATCTACCATTATCAAACTCAAATCTGTTTCCTCTAATCTTATGCCACAACTTCAAAAGCTTCCTTTTAACGTTTTTGTTGAGCTCTATTTTTTCAATCTGGTTTCACCATTTTTTTTAATAGTATTTCAAGTATTTTTCAGTAATGAATAACTTCATAATAGAATATAATTAATGGTCAATGTAGACACTTTATATCATTATGCATGTGTCTCCGCATTATCTGTATGCTACCATATGTGCTACCATGCTCTGTAGAAAAGTTGAATAATAATCATCATACATTTTATTCATATATATTGATTATCACATACAATTATCCAATCCAATAATTGGATTGGATAATTGAAAAGCTTTGGATATTGGATTGGATATGGAAGCTTTATTCATCCAATAAAGCTTCCATAAACTTTCCACCTGTAAGTTAAGAAATATATAATAGTTTGTTGTATAGTGGTAGGTATTTGCCTAGTTTTTGAAACAAAAGTAGTGAAACATTCATTAACTCATTTGGAAAGTGTCCTATAGGTGTAACAACTTCATGGTCTTCACAATAAAGCCAGTCTTACTTTTCAGAATGAAAAGAACCACAAAAGTGGTGGTAAGCTCTCGAAAGAGCTACAGACTCCTGATTTTCTATAGTTCAATGTCACTAAAATCTCGCTTCTTGTAAATCTAGTCGAAAAAATGCTGACTTTGGGATTGCATAAGTCCAGAACAATCCAACAAATTGGTCTCCCAATGGAAGATTTCAAGGTCACTTCTGACCAATTATTCTCTCTGGTTGATGTTAGAACACAACTTCTTATGTTAGTATTTATAAATTAGCTGCATTTTTGATGAAATATTGAAAATTAAAATATAAATGTTAAAATTCTTCTAAAAATTTTGATATACAACTGGCTTTGACAACATTGATATATACAGGTAGGACTAGTTCAAATGAGTGAAGGAAACTGTCTCAAGTGGCAAAGTGAGAAAAGCAGTCAAAACACTAAAAAAAATAAGCCAAATACAGTAAATACACACTAAAGTCGTTTATAAGTAGTTCATACAAGAGTACCAGCATTAAAAGGGCCTTTATTACCAACTATACTGTAAGCAGATGTGGCAAAAAATGTTTCACCTCAGATGGAAGTTATGACAACCAGCACTGCATAGATATATAAGTATCTTGAATTTCATGAGAGTATTTTTAATCATAAACTGCATTTCAAAATGATGTTTTAGCTATTAAAATGATTACAGTATAAGTATTTAAGCACAATCCCTAGTGACTGTGAAATGTTTCATCTTGCTTACACAATAATGCCACTCTACACCATTTCACAAAAAACCAAGATTGGAACTAAATACTAACTCAAGTGCATATTTATTTTAACTGTTCAACTTTATTTAAAATACATGTAGTATTTTAAAGTACAATTTTAGTGTACTTTAAAATACACTACATATTTATAGAGAAACTCAAACTGGAACTACAAATCACTCAAAAATTAAACAAAACACCTTTCATTTCCAGCAAAACAATTTTAATCAAAGCTTCCTAATGTTTTTGACCCAATTCATAGGTCTTCAGACACCATTTTACAGAACATACTTAGTATGTAGTCTGTTTTTTTTTCCAACCTCTGATGGTCCACAAAATGGAGAAAAGTGCAAATAAAATGAATTTATCAAAAGTTAAGTACAAACATGGTTAATTTTCAACATAGTCACCATGAAGATTGAGACATTTCTCATATCTGTGGACGAGCTTTGCAATCCCCTCTTCATACAATATTGCCGCCGTGACTTGAGATTGGCCTTAACGTTGTTTTGAAGATTGTCATTAGTCTTGAACCTCTGCCCTCCTAGACACATTTTCAGTTCAGGAAAGAGGTGAAAGTCTTCACACATTACAGGTATATAGACTTCCAAGCTGGGTGGAAGGATGGAAGGTGGAACTTTTTAAACACAGCGTATAGCCCCGATTTAGCACCAAGTGACTTCCACCTCTTTCCTGAACTGAAAACATGGCTAGGAAGGCAGAGGTTCGAGACTAATGACGATCTTCAAAACAACATTAAGGCCCATCTCAAATCAATGGCAGCAACATTCTATGAAGAGGGGATTGCAAAGCTCGTCCACAGATATGACAAATGTCTCACTCTTCATGGTGATTATGTTGAAAAGTAACCATGTTTGTTACCTAACTTTTAGTAATAAATTCATTTTGTTATTTACACTTGTCTGTTTTACGACCATCGAAGGTTGGAAAAAACTGCCCTTGTATTTTATGTAAGGTGGGACCTGGTGAATTGGGTACAAAACATCAGTAGGCTTTAAAATTGTTATGCTAAAAATGAAAGGTGTGTTGTTTAATTTCACTAGATGTTTTCTGCTCAAATATTTATGGCAAAAAAACAATTTTAGAAAAAACTTTTCTTTTTTCATTTCCTGAATGGCAATATATTACATGACTGAACAAAGTACAGTACATGCTGCCATCTAACACCATATAGAAATGTCCTAGTTTTCACCATATTGTTTCAATATGATGTTCTTGGTGACTTTTCAAAGACAAGCAATTACTTTGGGTTATGTTGCATGCAAAAACAAAGTTGAGCAATAAACTGTTTTCAGCCCTTTTTTGGTTGTAAATTTGCTTTTCTGTTGCAAAATGCATTTTTCTGTTCAGAGAGCATCTAGTGTGTCCCTAACTCAAGAGGTCAGAATTAGCTGGCTCCTAGATAATTCAGTTTGCACCCATGAAAATCAAGAACTTATCACCCCTGATCATCATCCTCAATATACAAATTATTTTTAAAATTTCTTAAAACGTATAAATAAAATTTTAATAATTATTATTAAAATAAATTCTTATATAATAAAATCATTGAAATATGTGTTTTATTTTCTACACTAAATCAATACATTTTGAAGCATTGTCTAGTCAATGCAAATTTTCTCATTATTGCTATAAATATTTTCTTCCCAATTATTATATTATTTCCTAAAATTTATTGTTTATATAAGATTGTTATATATATTGTAACTTATCATTAAACTTAAAACGAGGATAAATATGAATGCAATAATTCAATAATTTCTTGTTCACAAATTTTATTTTAATATTTAATGTAACAGGAAAATATTTAGTATTTCTTTAGCTTTTGAAATAGGAATGTTTAAAAATGTTTAATAGTATCATATTTATCTGTTTATTAACAATCTACAGTTACAGTTTATGTGATGTCTTTAAAAATGTGTAATTTCTAATGAAAGCTTCAAATTGATTCATCACAAGCTATTTTATTCAATATCAAATGTTGAAAATTTGTTCATTTTTATAATTTGTAGATTATTACTGATAACGATTTCTGTACTTAAATATAAAGTTGAGTTACTCAACTGATGAAGACCTATCAAATTATGTTCAAAACATTTTTGTTTCATTAAACTTTTTGCTGGAGTTGATTTTTAAGATGTATATTTTTTTAAGAAAAATATTCTGTGTAATTTTTATTCACCTAGTACAATTCCTTCTTAGTGTTTGAAATTTTCATTTCCAGTGTATAATTACTCTAAAAAACTATTATACACTTATAATATTTTTTAGAATTCTTTTAGTTTAGACATAGTATAATATTTTACAATACAATTCTGTCAACAATCATTTTTTATACATTTTCCAGATCATTATTAATAATGATTAATTATTAATCATGATTATTAATAAAAACCACTTTCATATTTGTACACATTTCACTTCTTAAAATTACTGAAAAAATTGTCAAACTAAAGTAACTTAAGGAAGCAATACATATTTATATTATTAGTAACAACCAATACCGTACCAAGAATTAAATATTAAAAACTCGACACATTTAATGCATTAATTATAAAAAAATAACTTAAACAACAAATTATTTTTAGACTAATAAAACAAAAAGGTCGAGATCTTGAAAGTGACATCCTATTATGTAGGTCAACAGAAACTAGTTCATGAAAGCCACACATGGCATTTGTTAGAGTTAATCAAAATTAACTATTTTGATGCAATGTCTTATTACTAGCATATGGCAAACCAATTCCTTGAGATTTTCTACTATAGAACACACTTTACTAAGATAATGTTATTTACAAACAATACGATGATCTTTTAATCATCAGATTGTTTGAGGTTAAAGATACAAAAAGAGATTAAGAAATTCTTATTTGTAAATTCCATAGCAGCAACTTTCTTATCTACAATCACTGACAATGCTAATCAATATTTTGTAGTTTAATTTCAAATATATTAAATCAATAAAACAATAAAAGAAGTGTCTAACCTGAAAGCTGTAATGATAGTCTACCGAACTTGATTTCAGATTAGAGACACATTCATAGTACATAATAACAGCTACCATAAATGATATTTAGAAGTATATTAAATCAACATAAAAATTTTGCTAGCCAGATAATTGGGATGGCTAATATGCATACCTGTTATGCCTTGCAATTCAGGTTTGAGTTCAGATCAGACCCTGAGAAATCTATATATATATAGAAAAATAAGTGACTTTTATCAAATCCATCTGACTGCTATATTTTGTAGGCCTATAATAAAAAAGGGATCCTTTTTCTATCCCTAGTGCAGAAAAAATACAGAACTATTACAACTACATCAATTTTTAAAAATCAAAATTATGTATGATGATCATAATTATTTCAGCTTTTGTCTCTATATTGTAAGTTTATTGGTTTCATTCTAAAAATATTTATTAGACATATTCATTTTGTTCAGAAAGTGTACACTTAAACATCAATTTGACATTTCAGTTTTATTATTATGAACAAGTTTAAAGATATCAAATTGGCATAAAAGTGTGCATCAGCTCAATCATGAAAAATTCTAAAATGTTTCAAAATTTCTTTTAAAAAAAAATCACATTTGAGGAATTCTCTATTTGAATAGAACGAGTAACGAGTAACCCCCATATAACACAGGAGTTATGTTCCAAAAAATTGCCGTGGAATGCGAATCTGTGTTATACGAAACGAAGAACTAGTACGAAAAGGGGGGTTAGATTCCAAAAATTAAAAAACATGCTATTATATTTTCATAATTAAGATAAATATCTTTATTAAGTGATACATATTAATATAAATTAAACAGTGCTTTCTTTGTCATCACTAAGCACTATTAACCGAGGGCATTTTCTTTTTGACAAGATATCCTTATCATCTGAGCATTTTTCTGCATTATCCATGCTCTACCTTTTGCAAAAATCGTTATTTTAGATTGCTTGCTTTTAGTTAAAAGATCTTTATAAATTTCCTTATATGGTGCTAAGCATTTATGAAGAATAAAGCAAGTATGGAATAAGGGAAAAACATATGGCAACACCAAAATCAGAAGTGTCGAGATCTGGCAACACTGAAACAAGTTTCAAGAAGGACCATGTGTATCAACAGAAGGTGGGAAAAGAAAATTTACATAATTAAGTACTAATAGTTCACAAAAATTATTATTTTCGTTAACTATTAGTACTTAAGTATGTGAAAATTTATTATGTTTCATGTTGTATGAGGGTTTTACCTAATTCTCAAACCATGTTAGAGTGAATCCGTTCTATAAAAGCACCGTGTTATACAAGGGTTAACTGTATATGATTACTAAAAGGGAGATAATCTCTTTGAAATTACTGAACTATAAAGTTCAGTTTAATATCATCTTTAGTCTATAAACTAAAATTATATATGCATCAAATAAACTACAATGCATTTTAAAAAAAAATAGCAAAGTGAACACAGTAATACCTCAACTTACGCAAACCCAGAGTTATGCAATTTTCAAATCTCGTCGATTCGTATTTTGTTTGAGTGCCACGCAACCCTTGATTACTCACTCTTCCACACATTGTTCGGCTTACATGTTCAGACGTGTTGCGCAGAATCGACACACAGCTACAATTTATGTTGTGTTATTTATTTCTGTTTCTTATATCTACAGAGCCTTGAGAGACTATGTGGTGATTTCTTGTAACCATGAACGAATCAAAAGATGAGATAAGATTAACGAGAACATTTATTAGCTTACATAAATCCGATTTGGATTTTACACAAATTATACCCCGACTTACGCAAATTCGACTTACGCAGTTATTGCTCGGTCCCACCTATCGTGTAAGTTCGGGGTATTACTGTATATTTTCAATTTTAAAATATTTTATTTTTTTGAATTCACGAAGTTCCATTTTCTAGATTACTTGAACTGATTTTTATTACAAACTTCTATATAAAGATTTATATTCAAAATATTGATTCTAACCTAATATAGCCAAGTAAAACTGTTCTGTAATGTTCTCACTAACACCTTCAAACCTCAATAATCATGCTGTAAACACATGCATGATCTTACTATAACTTTGTAGTATGGGCATGTTATCTAGTAAAGACATTTAATGCCACTTTGTTAAAGACAGTTAAGTTAGCTGCTGTAGCACAAGCAGAGCAAAGTTCACAAGCACTGAAGACAAAAGTTAACATGGCTGCCACCATAAATTATATGCATATTACATACTGTACCTGAAATGAAGATTAAAATAGATTTTCATGTCACAAACTATCGCTTTTATAACCACTTAAAAGGGTTTTTTGAACAAATAAACAGAAATGTTATGTCCTTTGGATCCAACACTCACCCAAGTTCAAGAAGTACTCAGAAGACAATTCTCATGTTTTACTTAAGTGCATTTCAGATTGGAATTCTTACAGATCCCTCTTCAGTAAAGGTAAGATCTGTGACAGAGCCTACACCGATATTTTGGACTCTTCAAAATCAATCACAGTAACAATTCTTCAACTCGAGTGAGTGGTAAATTCGAAAGGCATAACATTTCGATTTATTCATCAAAAAAACCCTTTTAAGTGATCATAAAAGTGACTGGTTATAATCTGTCAAATATTGCTAATTTTAGCTTCGTATTATAAATTAGTTATTGACAAAATTAGAAGTAGTTTTCTACATAATCTTCTATTCAGACATAAACATCTTTAGATTTACTAGTAATGGTGAATGCTTACATTCTGTTGTTTACCAAATAGGTAATTGCAATATCAATTTTCTTGATCGGCTACCTCCGATATTTTAGCAAAAATTCCACATTGTTTCTGACAAAACATTTTTTATTTGTACAAAACAATGTATACAAAAAGCCAAGAGGTAGAATTGTTTCCTAAGAAAGCAGAAATTGCTTAAAGCACTTTCCAGCAACTTAAGTAAAACAGCTTTACTANATATCCATTGTGGTCTTGACCGATCCCGAGATGAAAGATTATTTATGGGATGAGACAATGCAATACATGGGAGATATGCCAAGAGGAACTTCCTCCAGGAGAAACTTTCTATGGGAGACTTCACTCTACTTAGTGTTTACAGGAAGGAAAAAAAATTTTAAAAAAATGTACCCATTGTGGGTTCGGCTGAGCCCACAATAGCATAATATAGCACAATGGTAAAAAAAAATGGGCCCGACATATCTGGCTGGCTGGACCATCCTAAAAAAACTGCTGGAACCGCTCTCTCGGATTTAAGCTGCAAATTGCAAGAACAAGAAATGCACCCTGCTTATTTTCTCCAAACAAATAAATCCAAAATTTTAGTATATCTTTAAAGTGGGAAAAAAATACCAAATTAAAAACTATTAGAAAAAAATATCAGATCACAGGAATGACGTAATTCACAAGGTTGACCCCTTACATAAAGATCAAGGCTACGATCAAGATTACATTTATATTTTCCAATATGAATGTACTGTACTACAGATCAACTAATTGTAAACCATTATCAGTCAGATAGCAATAAACACAAATATAAAACTACATAGACTCCAGTTATATTGAGTACTTAAAGAGACAAACCAAACAAGCAATATATCAAACTGCAATATAACAGTTGTATCTATCCATCCATTTTGTGGTTTTTGCGAGACGTATAACACACAATGTAGTTTCAAATGACCAATGACTGAAGTAATATTTTTTTTTTTACCAATTACCAATAGAAATTCAATGGCAACCTGGAAGACAAAAAACCCGCGAAACCGAATGTGCGTTATAATGAGGGACGGTATAACGAGGGACTACTATATATATATTTAACAATTGTGATAAACTTTATAATGAATTTATAAAATATAAAATTATCCTTAATCATTTAAAACAATAAAAAGAATTTATTAATTTAATATTTTAAATAAAATAATACATTACACTTAAACTCCACTAACAATGGAGGTTAAGTGTAGATTTCAATACACGTGAATTTCACCTATTGATAAGACATTAGGAACAATTATAAACAGTTAAGCAGGTATTAAATATACTAAAATACGATATAATTTAAGAAATTCCACATATTTTCCAGAAAAATAATTGAATTTTATAGAAACTTCACTTTCTTTGTCTCGGGAGCACAGCCATCTTGTTAGGCTTAACCGATTTCATATTAAAAATAGATATTAAGAAAAATTTAAACGATTTATTAATATTAAAATTTAATCACCTGTCTTGCCCTTTGAACCGCATCTGCAAAGGCAGAATTTGGATCGTAATTTGTGTTAGCTGGTTTGGAATTCACACTACCGTAGTCAGACATGCTAAATGGCGGTTCCTTTCTTCCACCGTCTGCTGATCGAATGCCCACATGCACAAGTGTTGTCAAGTTCTCACGTTTTCGATCGTCTGGAAAGAAAAAAATATTTTAAAAATAATTAAGTGGATACTAAAATTAAATATTTTATTATTAATTTATATTACGTAATAGTAATTAATATTAAATTTTTAAAATTTATTTAATAATTTTTTTTTAAATTACACAAAAATGCGTGGCTTGTAATAAAGAATAAAAAAAAAACATCGTCTTATTTCATCAGTGCTGCGGCAGAGAATGAAATACAAGAATAAAAAACACAGTAACTGTGATAAAAATATATAAATAAAATTTGAAATTAATAGAATATGTAAAAGTTTACGTCACACCTTTACCTTTGTGACGACACACCGATTGCAGAACACTGATTTACGGGGCACGAACTTTATTTCGATACCCGAACCACGTTTGGACCTTCAGCCGTTCTCTCGAACGAAGGTGGACAGTATTTGAGGCTTACCAAATTAATATATAGATAATAAAATTCTATAAATAATTCATATCACAAACAATGTTACATTCGCTGCTTTTTCTTTAGGTTAAAATGTATATGAGTGTGTGTGCTTTTTTCTTGATCTATTATATACAGGGGCTTTGAGAGACGTCGCTGGCTCCAGGAAAAAATTTACACCCTCCTTCTACGGTTAATTAGCGCGTATGATGATGCCCGGGCCCGAGTAAATCCAGGCACGGGGAATTTTACCCTATTATCCACCCAATCATCGGTCCTCATCATACATGTCTAACATGATTTTTACTCTCCGTTTTGTAAGTACTAAGAGGATCTTTATTTCATTATCCATCGGGGGACAGCCGAATGGCCGAGGCAGTTAAAGCGTCAGTATGTAGCTCTAGGGGCCCAGTATCGCATCCAGACGATCGAAACATTCCGGCAATTTTTCATGGAAGATTTGTCCCGGATATCTCGAGCTCTCTCAATATCCGATCCATCCAATACAATATCCATTGTGGTCTTGACCGATCCCGAGATGAAAGATTATTTATGGGATGAGACAATGCAATACATGGGAGATATGCCAAGAGGAACTTCCTCCAGGAGAAACTTTCTATGGGAGACTTCACTCTACTTAGTGTTTACAGGAAGGAAAAAAAATTTAAAAAAAATGTACCCATTGTGGGTTCGGCTGAGCCCACAATAGCATAATATAGCACAATGGTAAAAAAAAAATGGGCCCGACATATCTGGCTGGACCATCCTAAAAAAACTGCTGGAACCGCTCTCTCGGATTTAAGCTGCAAATTGCAAGAACAAGATCATGTCTTCTATATACACACTAACATCCATACATATAGGAAAAAAACACCCAACTTTTTTAAAAATCTCGACGTTTCAAGTTCTCCCGAGTATAAAAATGCAAAAATCTTGAGGAGGATCATTTTTTGATCGATTGCCATACTATTCCTCTGTTATATAACAGCCGAAAAAGTTAAAATTATTATCTAGCCCAGAGGTCAGAATTAGCGGCTCGCGAGCCGCATGCAGCTCTTTGCATAGACGTTCGCGGCTCTTCGAACATAAACTTCAATTTCACCACACCTCATTTCACCGCAGTCTTATAACTTATGAATTAATGAGATAGAGCCGCCGAACAAACTTCGACTCGTACGGCATACTCTCTACCACTCTTTAACCCGTCCTCACATGACCACACTCGCGTTGATCAATATGAGTCGCATGCGAGTGGCAGCATTTGAAGCATATCTATATACGTATACATAACCCATTGAACGCGTGTCCGTCCGTGTAACGTTATGCCAAAATCGGCCACTAGAGGCGCCCCTGTCGAGTGTCGTATTTCGCACATTTAAATTAACAGTAGAGGAGAAGATGGTATTATGGAACCCCAATTACATTTTAGTGAATTGTAAACAAGGTATCATAACTACACCCACATTTTTTGTGCGAAAAGTACTGGTAACTATTAAACTAAACGTTCCTAATTGGATTTTTCGCTAGTGTAACTATAAGTATGGTTTTTGAAGGCTTCTGTACAAAAAGTCAGAAAGTAGGCTTAGAGAAAATCGGGTGGTAATATGGAACCTTACTGTATA
>NW_019385007.1:24659-38254 GCF_000671375.1 Centruroides sculpturatus | reverse complement strand
ACGATTTATATTTTAAAAATAATTAAATTCACTTAGCATTCAAAACTTGCGAATTTTGAAAAAAACAAATTTGCTGATTAAATACGAACAACCGTTTAACTGAAGTAAAACGGGTTTTCCCCTCGCTATGGCTGTCTGCCTAGTTCAGTTCAGTCACAATCCGCTACAGTTCGCCTTTATTATCAGTTCGAAATGGGGTGGTTCCATAATACCCGCAGTGTTCCATAATACCACCTTTTCCTCCATAAATTATTATTATTCATTTGGCCAATACCAATTTGTAATAGGAATTTATTATTGTTACGGAATGCCTGTAACGCGCACTAGGGAACGTCTCCCTGGTGCACGTTATATATGCGGCTCTCTGGTACTTTTGTTATACTGTTTCCATGACAGTTTGGTTCTTCTCACTTGACAAACTACCGACCCCTGATCTAGCCGAACAGCATAAAATACTTTGTTGGATAATCCTAAATGGTGATGGATTTAACAACGATGGATCATTAGCTTTATTGTCAGATCGGATGATAATTCAAATTTTGATTTATCAAACCCCAGAGATTAAATAGAGATTATAGAGTTTAAGTCATTCATACCACAAATGTCTATTGGGTGTATTGTTCTCATGTCACAGAAGTGTTGTTTCTCTAAGACTATTGCTACAAACTTCTTAACTGAAAAGGGATTAAATGTGATAAAGCCGAAATACATTTTGATAGTTTATAAACAAGAATATTGTTAAATAAAGGCATTACAGTAGAGCGTCGTTTATCCGAATCAATTGGGAACTGGGGTTGTTCGGATAACTTATTTTTCGGATAAACGATTATGTACGAAAAAATATATTAACCTATCCCGTNAAGTTAAATTTGTTTTGGAAAAAGTAAATAACAATATTTTTAAGTATCTGAGGTTTTAAATTGAATAGTATTATACAAATAAGACAAACTATGCTCTGTAAAATATGTAATCTGGATATCATATACAGATGAACAGAATACTTTGTTCACCAAATGCTTCTTAGTTCTGGAGTCCATTAAATTGCTGGGGTATTAGAATAATTAATTATATGTGTAACATATGAACATCATTACTGAATTTGGTTTTATGTAGCAACAATTAATCTTTATCAGACCATCAGGAGTCAGAGACCACAGAAAAGACAGGCATTTCAATAGACATTCCAACATAACTTAAGTATTTAGTGGAAGCCCTTACTTCTCAGTTCTCAAAATTTCTATAAGAATCAGGGCTGTGGAGTCGGAGTCGGAGTCGTGGAGTTTTGGTGTTTTAGTCGGAGTCGGAGTCGTCAAAAAATCCTCCGACTCCGACTCCTTTTTACTTACCAACTTATTATGTGTATAAAACGGAAAAGTATTGGAATCGTGTCAATTTTGACCCTACAAGTTGTTTTTGCAAATCTACACGTTTGGAGACCTCCCGAACCCCTCAAAAAAGTCAACAAAAAGGAAAAATTCGCGCGAGTGTGTGTGTGTTGGCGCCTAAGTTGTTTCATTTCTTTATTTCCCGTTCTGAGATATTAAACAATATCTCAGAACGGGTAAAGTTTAAGAAACGAAATGTGGCACTGTAGCTTGCGTATAAAGGGGCATTAATACTATTAANTCTACTTTTTAATTTTATATAAGTTACATTAATTATTCTGAATTTTCCGATAGTTTAGCTATTTTTAATGTAGATTCAGTAAATGTCTCTTCAATCCGAAAAAATTCTTTTCGGTAGACTACCTCATAGCCAGTTCAGGTTATAATTCCTTTTATTGCTTTTACAGATGCATTTCGAGCTAGGTTAATTTTCTAGCTCCTCCTCAGTGCTACAAAATAAATTAAATTTTAACAAATTGATAAAAAACAATTTGGGTAGATGATGTTACAACAAAAATAAAACCATATTTTATAATACCTTTTAAGAGTTTCCATGAGTTTCTAATTTTTTTCCTCACACTTATACGGTACTTTTAGTCCCTTTACAATATTTTTATCAGCATATGCAATTATTCAAAGGGTTTTTTTTTATCTTGTATCGTACAAAAGGTCTGCTTGCTACCTTATAAACGTACAAATTATAACGTATAGTGACTTTTTACAANAATTTGTGTAACCAGCCCAAAATGTAGCCAAGTCAAATTTTTGTAGCCCAAAAAGTAGCCAGTGTGCCAAATGCTTTTTTTAACGCCAAACTGAAAAATAAGTAGCCCAATTTGGCGCAAAGTAGCCAAATCTGGCAACGCTATGAATTATTAATACAGTACAGTAATTCCCATTTCGATTTCGGTTTTGGTTTTGGTTTCATAGTCACAGCTGTGCCTAAATTGTTTTCTTATTTTCTGCAATCTTTTGCTTAAGGAGTTTAATTTACTTAGTTCTGTCATCAGTAAGCTAATTGCTAATTTAAATGTTAATTAATTATGAGTGTATTGTGCTGTAGATAACCATCACACTTCGCTTCGATATAACATAGACGAGTTACGTGATTAATTTTTGTAGATCACACCACTCATTTTTCTACCATTCTGAAATCGTGGGTGACAGAAGTTACGAACAACCGTAGCAACAATAAACAGTTAATTTCGGCTTCGAATTTAACTTTTGCTTTATTTACAGGGAAAAGAAAAAAATTACAGAAACGTATATTGAAACCTTTATAATAAAAGAAAAAACAATTTAAGGGAAAAAGCACAAACTGATTAAATGTACAGTACAGTACCAGCAATTAAGCGGTGACCAATACATTACTTACGTAATAATTCCAATTGGGCTACTATTTCGATATTACAGTTTTTACTGTATCGCTTGTAATTCAAAGATAAATCACATACAATTTATGTAATAAACACTTCTAAATTTANTATATAAAAATTTGGAAAATTTCTTTTAAACTCCGAACGTTTCGGAGTTTAAAGGACATCTTTTATGACACTAGCAGAAAGATGTGAAATGATATTCTGCAAAAACATAGAGGAAAAAGCAAAATTGTCAAATATTAACAATTATGCTAAAAAATCTAGTTGTAATCAATAAACTCAATTACAACTGGAGATTTTTAGTGTAATTAATGTGGTGATTATTATGACTTACTAATGTACTGTACTTGCTAATACGTTTACCTGACACTTTTGCAGCCCCGGATGAAATATCGCAACTTGGTCTAAAGCAGAGGTTTAATTTATTAATGACACGAATGTTTTCCTTATTGCTTTCAAATTCTCTTCTGTCAACAGCTACAAGTGATAATTCTGTGATTTGTACATTTCTATTATCTGAAAAACGAACTGGAAGTCCAGTAGTTTCAGTATCAAAAAATACCAAAGTCTGTATTTCCACGTCATCTGCTGAAGCCATCTTCGTTAAAAATTCTTAGCACACTGAAAAATATAAACTGGTTTTAATTTTATATACACGAAGATTATTTTTATTATTCAAGACAGCTATACAATGGGAAAGTCAAAGTTTAGAAAAATAATATCTAAACTGGATAGGAATTTTTTGTCAAATACTAAATAATCATTTAAATGTAACTGTTACAAGGTATATTGAATATTAAATATTCTTGTTTATCCTGTTTACCAAGTATCAGCTGATTTACTATATTTAAAACGGCATGAAACAAAAGACTTAGAGAGTTGTTACCATTCTACCACCTATTTTTGAGTGCATGTATTTCATTACAACTTCCATAAAATCAGTCACTGTATACTGAAAATTAACGTTAATAAAAATTTTTTAAACAAACTCAAAGCCAGTGATTCTTGATTCTCAACTTTTCAAATCCTTTAAAAATCAATCTTACACGAGGTGAAAGTAGCATCTTCTATTTAATAAGAAAGTTATATATGTTTATATTTTTAAAAAATTACCAATGATGACCAATAAAATTGCTTACTTTCGAGGAATGCAGAAACATTACTATTCCTTCACTACAATTTGTCACTTGAATTGCGATTAGTGGACTGCAATTTTTAGACTGCAGACCTATACATTCCCACTCAATCTAACCGTCTTTCATTAATTTTGAGAACAGAGGTAGATTATCATCAAGACCAGATATGGAAAGCTTAGTATGACAAGCAGATATGTATATTATTGGAAGCTTAGTAAGCAAGATATGTTTATTATTGTGATACCGTCACAATAATATACATTCAATTTTTAATAAATAGCATTTGCTCAAGATCATTTATTAAAGTTAAATTTGTTTTGGAAAAAGTAAATAACAATATTTTTAAGTATCTGAGGTTTTAAATTGAATAGTATTATACAAATAAGACAAACTATGCTCTGTAAAATATGTAATCTGGATATCATATACAGATGAACAGAATACTTTGTTCACCAAATGCTTCCTAGTTCTGGAGCCCATTAAATTGCTGGGGTTGCTATTAGAATAATTGTTAATTATATGTGTAACATACGAACATCATTACTGAATTTAGTATTATGTAGCACATTTAATCTTTATCAGACCATCAGGAGTCAGAGACCACAAAAAAGACAGGAATTTGAATAGACATTCCAACATAACTTTGTTAAGTATTTAGTGGAAGCCCTTACTTCTCAGTTCTCAAATTTTCTATAAGAATCAGGGCTGTGGAGTCGGAGTCGGAGTCGTCAAAAAATCCTTCGACTCCAACTCCTTTTTACTTACCAACTTGTTATGTATATAAAACGGAAAAGTATTGGAATCGTGTAAAATTTGACCCTACAAGTTTTTTTTTTTTGCAAATCTACACGTTTGGAGACCTCCCGAACCCCTCAAGAAAGTCAACAAAGAGGAAAAATTCGCGCGAGTGTGTGTGTGTTGGCGCCTAAGTTGTTTAATTTCTTTATTTCCTGTTCTGAGATATTAAACAATATCTCAGAACGGGTAAAGTTTAAGAAACGAAATGTGGCACTGTAGCTTGCGTATAAAGGGGCATTAATACTATTAAATTTTGGTTCTTAATTAAAGGTCGACGGAGTGAAGACATAAAAGTGGTCACGTGTCATATCTCTTAATTAATATTTTACTCGTTATTAGCGTTTAAAATTTTAAAAAATAAAATAAAACGAGTCTTTTCTCTCAAAGTAAGCGTTTTTGCCATTTTATAATAGTACAGTAAAACCCGTTAAGATGTTCTCGCTTAAGATGTTAGAATGTATATGGGGACATGATTTAGTTCAATCACTTTGACTTAAATAACTAACTCCTGTGTTAAACCATCTGACTTTGATTCTGACTACTCTGACCACAGAAATTATTAGGCTTGAAACGGGGTGAACAAAATCATGCCCCCCACACACAGTCTAACATCCACACATATAGAAAAAAAAACCTCGAATCTTTTGCATATCTCGAAATTTCAACGTGTTCCGAGTCCAAAAATGTAAAAATTTGAAACGGGTCATTTTTTGACCGAGCGATACACTTTTCCTCTGTTATAACAGCCGGAAAAGTAAAAATTATCGAATACATATTTATATATTACTTAGAGAAGTCTATTAGCTATGAAATAAAAGGTTTCTCGCTCTATCTTTATTACAACTCTATTTATTGAATATTTTATTCTGAGGTCACGTGATGACATCAGAATTTCCAGGTCTCATTCGGTAACAAGTCTGTTCCTGGTCGGAGTCGGATGGTAAGGAAAAGTCGGAGTCGGTAATTATTACGCGATTCCACAGCCCTGATAAGAATCCATCCTATCGTATACAAACAAAAGGAATCAATAAATAATGGGTATATTAGCAAGTTTTTCTGACGCAAAGTTCTTCATCGACTAAGCCTTTCACCAATCACAACACAACTATCAGTTCAAAGAGAACAAGGAAATAAAAGGCTAGCAGACCTCCACAGACACTTGATTAGTTACTATAGTTTAACTTTAATTGAAACAATCAAATCAATTCTTGCCAACTTAGTACAGTTATAATGCAAATATTCCTGTATATTTCTTTCATCAAATAGACATCTCGCAACAAGTATACTAATAAATACTTTATTAAGATGGCCACCAGACATAAAATATCACTTTCTTTCATGTCAGACTGTGCCACATAATGTCAGTCACAGTATAAAATATCAAGAAATTAACGGAGACCAATATAACTTACACGTTTCAAATCTATTTAAATAATATAGTACAAATGTCTTGCGCGATTACAACTTACTAGTTAAAAATACAAGCAATTGAAAAACTTAAGTAATTACACGTGGTACGACACACTACCATCACTTCGACGCCATGTTAGAGAGGAAGTTGTACTACCGGGAAAGCACGGTTTCGCCAATATATCCGATTATACACAACTGATACTACGTTGTCATTAGTTTCTACGATTGTTGGGAATTATTGTAAAAGTAATGTACACTCTCTTAACGTAGGAAAACAGAAATTTTAGAGACAATGCAGGTTGCAAGTAGTTGCATTCCTGTTTCAAACATGGCGCCCAAATGATGGTATCGTATGTTTAACATACGCATTGTTTTTAATTATAAAAACCCAAAAATGTAAAAATACCCTTACAAAATTCTCTGCGTGAGTGTGTATGTCTCGGCTAATCTTTTGCATTATATCTCGGGATTGGGTAAACCAAAACTTTTGATTATATTTAATGGATTATATTAGAATTTAAAAGATCATCATCTTGGTCTTTTACTTTTAATTAATGAGCACAAACACCCAAGTATCAATGTAGTACATTTAATAAAACAAAAGGGATATACTGTACATTAAAAATCGATTACATGAGTGTGAATAATTAACATGAATAACCAAAATGCATTTCGGACTGTTGGAAATAGTCCCTTTTTAGTTGGTATTAATATAAAAACCTCACATAAAGTTTACAGTAGAGCCTCGATTATCCAACCCCGATTAACCGACACCTCGGTTAACCGACCGTCCTAGTCGGCTAATTTCAAATGTCCGCTAGTGATGTAGCGTTACAATATTTGGCTATGTCTGGGTTAGTTTAACATTATTTTTACGTGTTTTAGCTGGCAACACTCATTCGACCATGAAAGAGAGCCAGTATTTAAACGAGGCTTAATTTTCTAATTTTTAACGATACAATAGGGACGATTACTATTTTAAAAAATTTTTGTTAGGCTTAACATCGATGAAAATTCAACGCTAAGTAGTTAATAGCGATATACTAATTACGTGGGATATAATAATATACTACACTAATAATGGATTTTTTCATACTTTTCGGTTATCCGACTTTTCAATTATCCGACCAACCCCAGTCCCCAATTGGGTCGGATAATCGAGGCTCTACTGTAATGGATTTTTTCATACTTTTCGGTTATCCGACTTTTCAATTATCCGACCAACCCCAGTCCCCAATTGAGTCGGATAATCGAGGCTCTACTGTTGACCCATCCATCCCGCTAGATGGCGGTCGGTTTTAATGGTTTTTTATTGTTAATATTTAATGTTTAATAATATGATTGAAGAGAGTTGGCAACACAAGACGGTGGTGGCGCAAAAAAGGTGCGCGAACATAGCGGAATGCTCTTCCTATCGTATTATTGTATATAGTTGATTTGTTGGTTTTTGTGTGAATAAAATCTAAAAGACGGACTTGGTAAACTTTTCTTGATTGGAGATACGACAGGAACCTGGCGTACGAACAAAACGGTCAGGTGAGACTTACGAAAATTAATTAATCATCACACGAGACAAGAATCGGCCTGACGCGACAACTGTATTTACTCTTAAAATACCATACAAAATACCTGGGTGTTTGTGCTTATTATCAGTGGTGTGATAAGCCTTATCATTATCTACCCCGCATTAATAGATATTTAATTAATTAAAAACATTAGGCCTACGAAACTTAGCGGTTTGTAGAATTTTTCCGGACATTTTACTTGTCCTTGGGCTTAAACAGGTTGAGAGACATTGGGTTAACACTGCTGTGCTAAGTCCTTATCATTATCTACTCCACATTAGTAGATATTTAATTACTTTACAGTACTTATTTGATACTTTATTCTTGCCATATAAAATCAAAATAATTTAATTTAGCTATGATATAAATAAATTGATAATTCTAGTTTTCTACTTCAAAAGGCTAAATACAGTAGAGCATCGATTATCCGACTCAATTGGGGACTGGGATTGGTCGGATAACTGAAAAAACGGATAACCAAAAAATATGAAAAAATACATTATATCTCATGTAATTAGTATATTAGTACAGGTATAACGCTATTAACTTACTTCGCGTTGAATTTTCATCGATGTTAAGCCTAACAAAAATTTTTTAAAAGAATAATCGCCGTTATTGTATCGTTAAAAATTAGAAAATTAAGCCTCGTTTAAATATTGGTTCCCTTTCATGGTCGAGCCAGAGTTCCCAGCTAAAACACGTAAAAATGCTATTAAAGTAGCCAAATATTGTAACGCCACATCACTAGCGGACATTTGAATTTGCCGACTAGAACGCGGTCGGTTAACCGATGTGACGGTTGATCGGGGGTAGGATAATCGATGCTCTACTGTAATTAGAATCAAAAATATATTAACGTACAGTACCTTATATAAATGTTCTCTAAGACTGAGTTCGACAATTCGCTTTCTCTCTCTATCTCTCAAATTTTCGGATCAACTTTTATAGGCATGGCTGTGACTATAAAACCAAAACCGAAATATGAATTATTAATACAGTACAGTAATTCACATTTCGGTTCTGGTTTTGGTTTTGGTTTCATAGTCACGGCTGTGCCTAAATTGTTTTCTTATTTTCTGCAGTCTTTTGCTTAAGGAGTGTAAATTACTTAAGTTCTGTCATTAGTAAGCTAATTGCTAATTTAAATGTTAATTAAAAGTTCCCCTTTCTACTTACGCTCGAGTCTGNTTGCTTCCTTAAGTTACTTTAGTTTGACAATTTTTTCAGTAATTTTAAGAAGTGAAATGTGTACAAATATGAAAGTGGTTTTTATTAATAATCATGATTAATAATTAATCATTATTAATAATGATCTGGAAAATGTATAAAAAATGATTGTTGACAGAATGGTATTGTAAAATATTATACTATGTCTAAACTAAAAGAATTCTAAAAAATATTATAAGTGTATAATAGTTTTTTAGAGTAATTATACACTGGAAATGAAAATTTCAAACACTAAGAAGGAATTGTACTAGGTGAATAAAAATTACACAGAATATTTTTCTTAAAAAAATATACATCTTAAAAATCAACTCCAGCAAAAAGTTTAATGAAACAAAAATGTTTTGAACATAATTTGATAGGTCTTCATCAGTTGAGTAACTCAACTTTATATTTAAGTACAGAAATCGTTATCAGTAATAATCTACAAATTATAAAAATGAACAAATTTTCAACATTTGATATTGAATAAAATAGCTTGTGATGAATCAATTTGAAGCTTTCATTAGAAATTACACATTTTTAAAGACATCACATAAACTGTAACTGTAGATTGTTAATAAACAGATAAATATGATACTATTAAACATTTTTAAACATTCCTATTTCAAAAGCTAAAGAAATACTAAATATTTTCCTGTTACATTAAATATTAAAATAAAATTTGTGAACAAGAAATTATTGAATTATTGCATTCATATTTATCCTCGTTTTAAGTTTAATGATAAGTTACAATATATATAACAATCTTATATAAACAATAAATTTTAGNGCGGTGACCAATACATTACTTACGTAATAATTCCAATTGGGCTACTATTTCGATATTACAGTTTTTACTGTATCGCTTGTAATTCAAAGATAAATCACATACAATTTATGTAATAAACACTTCTAAATTTAATTACGAAATAGTCTAAAAGCGAGACGTATTTCACACAGTTCTAAAATCGGGAAAAGCTTATTATAAAACGGGACTGTCCCGTCTAATTCGGGACGTAGTTAGAAGTATGAAAAATAATTATAAAATAAAACACGAATATATGTACAGTACTAAATATAAAACACAATAATGAGTTATAAAGTTATAAATTTGTACATAAATAAGCAATATAAAAAAAAGTGAGTAAAAATTGCATAACTAAGTATTTATTACTTTTATATTATGTTTTTATTTCAAGCCTGTTGTTGTTACTTATAATTTTTTTTACGATTTTCTGAATTTAATATTTTTCCACTGTATGATAGATTCTAAAGCAGGGTGCTGCACACAAAGGCACATAACAAATTGCACAATAATACCTGGATTTTTTTCTTATTTTTCCCCTGCACCGTCACGCTTAGTTTTACATACGGCACAGAGTCTAGTGGAGGCATTTTTTCTGTCGGTCGCCGGAAGAAGGACTGGGAAAGACATTTCCTAGTCCTTCTTCCGGCGACGGACAGAAATTATAATACGGAAATGTCTTTCCGTAAGTCTAAGCGGACTTGATTTTTACGTGTATTTTTTTTACGTAGTACGGAAGTGACAGAATAATCCGGAAGTACAGTACTTTGTTTTTATGGCTGGATGGTTCTGAAAAAAAAAACATTTATAAACCTTAAATGGGATGAATATACATATAAATTTACTAAACTCAGGTAAAAATAAATGAGAATAATGATTTATAATTGTTTGTACTGTACATGTTTGTAGCTGACAAAGTATCTCTGAGAAGGCGCGGCTTTTTGCATTAAATTTCCACCCACAAACCCGAGTCGATGCTTATTCGTTGAAGGTTAGCCAATTAGCTATAATATACCAATTACAGCTCGCAGGAATGTGAACGAAGGTTTGTCTCATCCAATAAACAAAAGAAGGGTGTTCCATAGACATGAGGAGTAAATATAATCGAACACCAAACACTTGCTGAGCTTATTATTAATTTACTATTCAAATGCTTTCAGCCTACTTCTAATAGGCCATCCTCAAGAAACTACTGTTCTACAATCGAATACAAAGCTTTCGAACAATTTTTAAATTTAAAATGTTAACATATTTTTAAAATTCTTTACATTAATTAATAAGCTCAGCAAGTGTTCGTTGTTTGATTATATTTGTAAGTAAACGGCCGAGGAAGTGGGAATAGACATGAAGAGTTTTGTACAGTACAAACAGTACAAACCAGTGACCCACTGCATATCTCACAGTTGTAAATTATGCTATTAAAGTAACGGTTAACATTATACAAGAATTGTACACGTTTTTTTCTACATCCCCTTAGAGATGGGATATACGAAATCGCAATATCACTGGCTTAACATTGAAATCCGTGAGTAATATAAAATCGGAGAGCGGAATAAATATATCAAATATTTTAACGGATTTTTTAAAACTCCTGTCAATTATACGGAAAACTATCATAAAAAACATACAGGTAAATTCTTATCGGTTGGTGCTCAGTAAAGCGCATGCGCGAATCTGGCTTTTTGGATACTGACAATACAGCGTTTCCACTCCGCTACTCCGCCGCTAATATTCGAATATACAATAGCGATCTTATTTATTTTTTCACGTGTAGTATAGAAATTTGTAATAAGATACACAATGCAGTTATAATAAAATATTGTGCGATTATTTTCGTATAATTAAAATTAATATATATATTTACTTTTTAGAAAATACAAGGGAAGCGGCGAATCCACCGCTTCTAATGACGGCACGCCACTGCTGTTGTTAGAATGGCCGAATCGTCAGGCTCAGTCTATCTCTCTGGGAGACACGGGATTAAATCTGAGTGGTCGAAAAACTCCAAAAATTTTTCATGGGAGGTTCGTTCCAAGTACTATATCAACCTTCGTCGCTTATCATTCGGTCACCCCTAATGTGATCTTGACTTAACCCATGATGAACAGAAATAAAAGTTCCTCTCAGTGTCCATAAGGTGAAAAAAAAAGAAAAATAATTCATTGTTAGTTCATATGTATATTTCTTAATATTGATACAGCTTTACAACGTGGTCACAGCGGCTAAGACTCGTACCTGCTGCTCTGTTTGTTTGTAGCAAAGCTACAAGTAGACGATTTATCGAGAAGGGATGATTCCCGGGAGGGCTTTCTATGAAAAAATGGCTCGTATTTAGGTACTATAGACGTAAAGAAAACGCGAAAATTCACTCAGCTACTAGCTAGCTCGTTGCCGAGGAGCGAACCCATGACAAAATTTTTCAATTATTCAGTAGTTTTATCCACTCGGCTGCCTTCTGTTCTGCAGAATTCGGGTTCGACTATTTACCTGATGTTCAGAAATTTTCATAAACTATCTAGCCTTAATATGGATCCCGTTTCTTATCACCCGATCAATGAGAATTTGACCAAACAGTTTATTCACACAAGAAAGGTTCTCTTAGCGTTTACAAAACAGAAACAGTAAACAGAAAATGTACAGTGTTTCCTCTCACCTTTAATATTTTGATGATAAGTCACGTAATTTTAATCTTCTCCTCGCTATTTTCTTGTCTTACAGAGAAAACGGATTTTCAGGCGCATAGAAATTACTTTTCTCTTAATTTTAAAACGTAATATAAAGACTACAGAAATCACTGAGAACTTTTCTCTCTTTGCATTTTAAAAAAGTATTTTTAAAGCTTATAAAAAAATTTGGCCTTAATTTTTAATTAAAATTTGCTAAAGGAAAATTAACGAAGAATAACGAGCAATTATTTATTGCGACGTCGTCACAATTCCCGACTGCATTTTTTTAAAAAAAATCATATTTTAATTTAACAAATCACATGACTTCCGGTCCAGATTGGAAGTTTGGATACAGTTATTGGGGTATCCGTATATGGGGACAGAAACATTTTTTAAAGAATCATTCTAGTTATTTTGAAGCAAATTCATCATTCATTTAAAATAAAACATTAAAAGTAATTTCTCTAAATAAATAAATAAAAATAACTCGACTTATTAGGACAGATCTTTTATATATTCTTTTTTATTATTATATAGTTTCTTATACATATTTATTTGTAAAATTGATATTACCATAAATAAAAAAGCATAAAGCATTTTCTTATAATATAAAAATATAAAGTTATGATTTAAAAAAAAGGTGAAGCATGCAATTACAAAAACTAATTCAATTATGAATTTTTTTTTTATATAATTAAAAGCAATTCATTGCACATTCTTGTATTATTATTCGATGTGTATTACATATATTTCTATGTATAGTGACTAAAAATTATCTTTAATCATTTATAATGGGAATACTGTCAAATGGGATTATATTTTCTTCCAGCCATGTCAGAAATTGATCATTTACTTTCTTTGCCATTTTTAACAGAGCCAAAGCGTCACCTTCGGCTGTACGTGAATCGGGTAGAGGACAATTAAAAAAATAGTTATACAGGCTTCTGAATTCGTCAGATATTTTTACTTTTATTTTCAATGGAGTTTTTTTATCAACACAAGTATTCTGTTTAACATCTGGAGAATTAGTAAATAGAGGTTCTTTGACTGGACTTTTTGTTTCACATAATTTCTGATCCTCTGAGATTTGTCGCATGTCTGCAGAGTTTTTACATATTTCATTAGACGAACTACTTTTGAGAAAGTCTATATTATCTTTAACAATATTGTCATCTTTGTCATTGTTACATTTATTATCCAAATGTACATTTGTAAGATCATCAGTAAGATATTCAATTTGAT
>NW_019385007.1:13755-19648 GCF_000671375.1 Centruroides sculpturatus | reverse complement strand
GTGAAGAACTTGCTTCTCTTGATATTTTTTTAATTATAAAATAATTTTTCAAAATAAATTTTACAGCACAAATACATCCATTTGTGTCAAAATTCAGAAATGAACTGTTAAAGAGTGAATGAAAAAGACCCATGTTCAAACCCAGCATAGGTAGCTCCCTCAACTTGAAAAAGGTGGGTTTTCAAAGTAAAAATATTAAACTTGAAATAGTAGAAATTAAATAAATAGTAAAAAAATACCAAAAAATCAATAAATAATAAAAAATAAATGAGTAAATAAATAAATACATTATAAGTATTTATGAATAAAAAAAGGTATACACAAGAGAATCAAACCCGAGCATGCAAGCATACAAATCAGGAGCGTTACCACTCACGCCACAGCACGCTCAAGCGGAAGTACACGTAACATATATAACAGGGGTGGCCAACATGCGGCTCTTTGAAGGATTATTTGTGGCTCTCGATAAATGTACCGGAGTTCCCTTTTCATTTTTGTGTTATTATATTTTAAAAAATTGTTATTGTTCCGTATGTGTTTCAAAATGTCTTTTAAATTACTAACAAAAAATATGAAAGATTAAGTGCAACGTTGTAAGAAATTTCATTTCCGTCCAAGTTAAGAATGATATGACTCATCAAAAACTGCGCGAACGAACATAAACAGTGGCGTAATCGTCCATTATCGACCGACTCCAGACCGATTTTGAATTTGTAAACTGTCATTGCAATGGACAGCTGACGTTGTGCTCTGGAAGAAACAATTTGTATGACTCTTGCTACGGATATAATTCTGGAATTTTTTGCATACCTTTTTAATACGTATTTAATTGCGGCTCGCGAAAAATTTTAAATTTTGAAAAATGGCTCGGACTATCAAAAAGCTTGGCCACCCCTGCATTATAACAAACTGACCTCTTTCGCTGAAAAATACAACGCCCAACTTTATTGATATCTTACCTTCGAGGCATTGTTCTAACAGTCTTTTGTCCATTTTCGCACTATTTTGCCCTTACCACATCCGTCCTCGCGTCATCTATCTCCATCCCATTGGATAGACGTAGTGAAAACAAAATAGCGCGAAAACGGACAAAAGACTGTTAGAACAATGCCTCGAAGGTAGGATATCGATAAAGATGGGCGCTGTATTTTTCAGCGAAAGAAGTCAGTTCGTTATAATGTAAATCATTTGAATGTTGTAATTTGTGTAACATCTGTATGTTTTCCCTAATTTAGTTATGTTTTACCCGAAGAGGGGTGCGAGTAAAAAAAATTGTCACCCAAAATGCATTGAAACGTAAACGTTAGTACTTTTCTCTCTGATAATATGCAGTTATACTTTAAAAAAAAATAACGGCTATCTTCTGTCTTAACCTTTGAAGTGTTTTAACTTTTTAACAAGTTATTTTAAAAATTTGTTTTTTAAAAAAAAAACACCTTCGTACCCACGCTCGAGGATGTTTCGAGCGGGGTCCATAGCGTTACAAAAAACCGGTCCTTAAGGCGTTTCTGAAAAAAAATTATTTTGGATGTTTTTTAAGTATCCAAATTTTTTCAAAATTTTTTTCCCGCGCGAAAAAATTTTATCGCGATTTTAATGACGCATGATTAACAATTAATTGTTTTTTAATGGGACTTTTTTTTTTAATCAAATTTCATTCGATATCATAGGCGCGATAGCACTATCGTAGGCGTATAGATTAGGATGTTTCAAAATTTTACAAGATATTATTATTTTTTATTGTGAAATTTTGCCTCCCCCTAAAAAGTGCCGCCCGGGGCGGACCGACCCTACCGCCCCCCTACGGTACGCCATTGATTGTAATAGGGTTTGTGGATCATTAGACTGGTTTTCTGGAAAATAACTTTAAAGTATTGATTTCATTAAACAAATCAATACCGTCAATGTCTGTTTCACTACTCGAATCGTCTTTAAGCTTCAGATTTAAATCCTAATCAAGTTAAATATCATTAATTATACTTAGACACATGTCAGAAGAATTATTAACAAAATAATTGCAATTTGATATGGGATAGAACTGTTCGAATGCGTACAAGTTCAAATTGATAAGAAAGCTCTGTGAGGATTCCCTATTTTCGCCAGTCCTGTCAACTTCTGTCATAGAGCACGACTATGGGTACTTGGCTTTCGGGCGCCGCCGGATGGTTCAACCTGCCGACAGACGTTTCGCATTGCATCTTAATTCTGATAAATGCCAATAGAAGCGCTGTTAACGCTATAATATAGGCTAAATAAGAATATAGTAATTGCGCGCTGGTCGGATTTTATTTCTCCATGCGAAGACATTTCTTATGCTATAAGTAGGGTGGGTATTACGACAATTACTTTGAACATTACGTGACCGATCGCTCGATTTGCCGCCCCCTGGACGTGCAGCCCGCGTGCGGTGCACGCCTTGCACGCCCGCTTACGGCGGGCCTGACTGTAAATAAAGCAAAGTTAAATTCGAAGCCGAAATTCACTGTTTATTGTTGCTACGGTTGTTGGTAACTTCTGTCACGATGTCAGAAAGTTAGAAAAATGAGTGGTGTGATCTACAAAAATTAATCACGTAACTCATCTACGTTATATCGAAGCGAAGTGTGATGGTTATGTACAGCACAATACACTCATAATTAACCCCTACTGGCCCGCCCACTTTTTATGGAATTTTNTTCTTGTATTATTATTCGATGTGTATTACATATATTTCTATTTATAATAATTAAAAATTATCTTAAATTATTTCCATAATGAGTTTATAGTTTCAAATGGGACTTTATTTTCTTCCATCCATGTCAGAAACTGATCATTTATTTTCTTTGCCATTTTTAACAGAGCCAAAGTGTCACCTTCGGCTTCATGTGAATCGGGTTGAGAACAATTAAAGAAATATTCGTACAGGCTGCTTAATTTGTAAGACACAATTTCTACTTTTGATTTTGATGGAGTTTTTTTATCAGCAGAAGTATTCCGTTTAACATCATTTTGATCCAAATCTTCATTCCTTACTGAAGAAGATTGAATTTTAATGTCTGTATTAGGAAGAATGGACTTGAAGGCAAGTAAGGTGTCTGCACAAAACATCAATTTAGAAATATCCATTCTAGAATTAATAAATTCTGCTCTTAAAAGAGGAAAATCAAATTTATCACCATTATGAGCCAAAATACAAATAGGTTTATTCAATCTTTCAAGGAATAATATTATTAATTCGGCACTGTTTATAAATGTTTCTTGAAACTGAAGTAATGAATCGGTTAAACCTGAAATTATATAAAATGTAAGTGTTATAAATTCAATTACTCAAAACTAGAAATACATTAATAAACTGTGCACAAATAACCAATATTTAAAAAGAAGAAATTACAAGAAAGCAAATGTTTTTCACCCATGTTTGATGGGCATTGTCAGGCTAACTACAATTCAATTCAATTCAATTTATTTACGGAGGCATAAATGCATACCTTGGCTCCGCTATGAGCACTACCAAGGAAATAAAATACAGGAAATGTAAACGAACAACGGTATGTACATTGTAGATTCCATGCAGAACTTTAAGTTAATGGATAGAATACATGAATAGAATACATGAGGCTAACTACAGTCGACCCCACTATAACACTGTTGATTATTCCGTTTTATATGAATTCCATGTTGTACGAGTCATTTGAATTTTACAAATACGTGTGCCAGGCTGTACTTATAATTTCTTCTTGCTAGATAATGGTTATTTGTGCAGTGTTTAGTAAATGTTTACAAAATTTGTCAATATAACTATATAAAAATTTGGAATATTTCTTTTAAACTCCGAACGTTTCGGAGTTTAAAAGACATCTATGACACTAGCAGAAAGATGTGAAATGATATTCTGCAAAAACATAGAGGAAAAAGCAAAATTGTCAAATATTAACAATTATGCTAAAAAATCTAGTTGTAATCAATAAACTCAATTACAACTGGAGATTTTTAGTGTAATTAATGTGGTGATTATTATCACTTACTAATGTACTGTACTTGCTAATACGTTTACCTGACACTTTTGCAGCCCCGGATGAAATATCGCAACTTGGTCTAAAGCAGAGGTTTAATTTATTAATGACACGAATGTTTTCCTTATTGCTTTCAAATTCTCTTCTGTCAACAGCTACAAGTGATAATTCTGTGATTTGTACATTTCTATTATCTGAAAAACGAACTGGAAGTCCAGTAGTTTCAGTATCAAAAAATACCAAAGTCTGTATTTCCACGTCATCTGCTGAAGCCATCTTCGTTAAAAATTCTTAGCACACTGAAAAATATAAACTGGTTTTAATTTTATATACACGAAGATTATTTTTATTATTCAAGACAGCTATACAATGGGAAAGTCAAAGTTTAGAAAAATAATATCTAAACTGGATAGGAATTTTTTGTCAAATACTAAATAATCATTTAAATGTAACTGTTACAAGGTATATTGAATATTAAATATTCTTGTTTATCCTGTTTACCAAGTATCAGCTGATTTACTATATTTAAAACGGCATGAAACAAAAGACTTAGAGAGTTGTTACCATTCTACCACCTATTTTTGAGTGCATGTATTTCATTACAACTTCCATAAAATCAGTCACTGTATACTGAAAATTAACGTTAATAAAAATTTTTTAAACAAACTCAAAGCCAGTGATTCTTGATTCTCAACTTTTCAAATCCTTTAAGAATCAATCTTACACGAGGTGAAAGTAGCATCTTCTATTCAATAAGAAAGTTATATATGTTTATATTTTTAAAAAATTACCAATGATGACCAATAAAATTGCTTACTTTCGAGGAATGCAGAAACATTACTATTCCTTCACTACAATTTGTCACTTGAATTGCGATTAGTGGACTGCAATTTTTAGACTGCAGACCTATACATTCCCACTCAATCTAACCGTCTTTCATTAATTTTGAGAACAGAGGTAGATTATCATCAAGACCAGATATGGAAAGCTTAGTATGACAAGCAGATATGTATATTATTGGAAGCTTAGTAAGCAAGATATGTTTATTATTGTGATACCGTCACAATAATATACATTCAATTTTTAATAAATAGCATTTGCTCAAGATCATTTATTAAAGTTAAATTTGTTTTGGAAAAAGTAAATAACAATATTTTTAAGTATCTGAGGTTTTAAATTGAATAGTATTATACAAATAAGACAAACTATGCTCTGTAAAATATGTAATCTGGATATCATATACAGATGAACAGAATACTTTGTTCACCAAATGCTTCTTAGTTCTGGAGCCCATTAAATTGCTGGGGTTGCTATTAGAATAATTGTTAATTATATGTGTAACATACGAACATCATTACTGAATTTAGTATTATGTAGCACATTTAATCTTTATCAGACCATCAGGAGTCAGAGACCACAAAAAAGACAGGAATTTGAATAGACATTCCAACATAACTTTGTTAAGTATTTAGTGGAAGCCCTTACTTCTCAGTTCTCAAATTTTCTATAAGAATCAGGGCTGTGGAGTCGGAGTCGGAGTCGTCAAAAAATCCTTCGACTCCAACTCCTTTTTACTTACCAACTTGTTATGTATATAAAACGGAAAAGTATTGGAATCGTGAAAAATTTGACCCTACAAGTTTTTTTTTTTTGCAAATCTACACGTTTGGAGACCTCCCGAACCCCTCAAGAAAGTCAACAAAGAGGAAAAATTCGCGCGAGTGTGTGTGTGTTGGCGCCTAAGTTGTTTAATTTCTTTATTTCCTGTTCTGAGATATTAAACAATATCTCAGAACGGGTAAAGTTTAAGAAACGAAATGTGGCACTGTAGCTTGCGTATAAAGGGGCATTAATACTATTAAATTTTGGTTCTTAATTAAAGGTCGACAGGGTGAAGACAT
>NW_019385007.1:9405-12074 GCF_000671375.1 Centruroides sculpturatus | reverse complement strand
GTGTTTTGTACATTGTGAGATAATAAAATTTATTAATTTAAAAAATTAAAAAACTATTGGAGGTCGTTTTTGACATCAGAAACTAGCTTTAAATAACTTTACCGAAGTAAAATCCGTGCACTACAACTTTAGAACCATGAATAAAATTTGATAAAAAAGTCTCATTAAAAAACAATTAATTGTTAATCATGCGTCATTAAAATCGCGATAAAATTTTTTCGCGCGGGAAAAAAATTTTGAAAAAATTTAGAGACTTAAAAAACATCTTCCCAAAATTTTTTTTCTCGGGGGTCCTCACGCCCGGATTTTTGTAACGCTATGGGACTTGCTCGAGACAGACTCGAGCATGGGTAGGAAGGGAACTTTTAATTAACATTTAAATTAGCAATTAGCTTACTAATGACAGAACTAAGTAATTTACACTCCTTAAGCAAAAGACTGCCGAAAATAAGAAAACAATTTAGGCACAGCCGTGACTATGAAACCAAAACCAAAATTGAAATGTGAATTACTGTACTGTATTAATAATTCATATTTCGGTTTTGGTTTTGGTTTTATAGTCACAGCCATGCCTATAAAAGTTGATCCGAAAATTTGAGAGATAGAGAGAGAAAGAGAATTGTCGAACTCAGTCTTAGAGAACATTTATATAAGGTACTGTACTGTACAGTACATATAAGGTACTGTACATTAATACATCTTTTATTCTAATTACTGTATTTAGCCTTTTGAAGTAGAAAACTAGAATTATCAATTTATTTATATCATAGCTAAATTAAATTATTAAATTAGATTAAATTATTTTGATTTTATATGGCAAGAATAAAGTATCAAATAAGTACTGTAAAGTAATTAAATATCTACTAATGTGGAGTAGATAATGATAAGGACTTAGCACAGCAGTATTAATTAAAAGTAAAAGACCAAGATTATATTCTTTTAAATTCTAATGTAATCAAAAGTTCTGGTTTAACCAATCCCGAGATATAATACAAAAGATTAGCCGAGACATACACATCTCACGCAGAGAATTTTGTAAGGGTATTTTTACATTTTTGGGTTTTTATAATTAAAAACGATGCGTATGTTAAACATACGATACCATCATTTGGGCGCCATGTTTGAAATAGGAGTGCGACTACTGTACTTACAACGTGCATTGTCTCTGAAATTTCTGTTGGCCTACGTTAAGAGAATGTACAGTACATTACGTTTACAATAATTCTCAACAATCGTAAAACTAATGAAAACGTAATATCAGTTGTGTATGATCGGATATATTGGGGATCCGGTAGTACAACTTCCTCTCTAACATGGCGTCGAAATGATGGTAGCGTGTCGTACCACGTGTAATTACTTAAGTTTTTCAATTGCTTGTATTTTTAATTGGTAAGATGTAATCGCGCAAAACGTGTGTGCTACGTTAATTAAATAGATTTCAAATGTGTAAGTTACATTGGTCACCGTTAGATTTCTTGATATTTTATACTCTGGCATTATGTGGCACAGTCTGACATGTCAGAAAGTGATATTTTATGTCTGTGTCCATCTTAAGTATTTATTAGTATACTTGTTGCGAGATGTTTATTTGATGAAAGAAATATACAGGAATATTTGCATTATAACTGTACTAAGTTGGCAAGAATTGATTTGATTGTTTCAATTAAAGTTAAACTATAGTAACTAACCAAGTGTCTGTGGAGGTCTTCTGGCCTTTTATTTATATCTGCTTTCCTTTGTACTGATGGTTGTTGTGATTGGTGAAAGGCATGGTTGATGGAGAACTTTCGTCAGAAAAACTTGCTTCTCCTTTAACTTTTGTTCATATACAATAGGATGGATTCTTATAGAAAATTTGAGAACTGGGAAGTAAAGGCTTCCACTAAATACTTAACAAAGTTATGTTGGAATGTCTATTCAAATTCCTGTCTTTTTTGTGGTCTCTGACTCCTGATGGTCTGATAAAGATGTTGCTACATAATACTAAATTCAGTAATGATGTTCGTATGTTACACATATAATTAACAATTATTCTAATAGCAACACCAGCAATTTAATGGGCTCCAGAACTAGGAAACATTTGGTGAACAAAGTATTCTGTTCATCTGTATATGATATCCAGATTACATATTTTACAGAGCATAGCTTGTCTTATTTGTATAATGCTATTCGATTTAAAAACTCAGATAATTATAAATATTGTTATTTATTTTTTCCAAAACAAATTTAAGTTTTTAATAAATGATCTTGAGCAAATACTATTTATTAAAAATTGAATGTATATTATTGTGATGGTATCACAATAATAAACATATCTGCTTACTAAGCTTTCAATAATATACATATATGCTTGTCATACTAAGCTTTCCATATCTGGTCTTGATGTTAATCCAACTCTGTTCTCAAGATTAATGAAAGATGGTTAGATTGAGTGGGAATGTATAGGTCTGCAATCTAAAAATTGCAGTCCACTAATTGCAATTCAAGTGACAAAGTGTAGTACAATACAATAGTAATGTTTTTGCATTCCTAGAAAGTAAGCAATTGGTCATCATTGGTAATTTCTTAAAAATATAAACCTATATATCTTTCTTTTTCAATAGAAGATGCTGATTTCATCTTGTGTAAGACTGATTCTTAAAGGATTTGAAAAGTTGAGAATCAAGAAT
>NW_019385007.1:0-4686 GCF_000671375.1 Centruroides sculpturatus | reverse complement strand
CCATCGTTGTGTTATTTTCTAAAAATAAAATAATTTTATTTATTTGTTTGAAGGAAAAACTATCTGAAACAAGTTACAGATTTTTCAGATTTTAAAACAAAACTAAGTTTTTATGCGAAAGACAGCTACATAATTTCTATAACATAAAATCATCTATTAGAGAAACGCTGAAATAAACATACAACAGTGAATGCATCAAAGTTGTTAAAATAAAAATTTCTAGAACATGTTTTTCACCAAATGTATGTATCAAAGCCAAAAAAGCTATCACTGTGCATGGATAAATGGTATGCGACAGTAACTGAGAAGAGGTTAAATTTATTTCTTAATTTGGACTTAATTGCTACTAGCATCATATTCTTCAGTTTGCAAATATTCTTTAACTCTATCCATCAGTTCTACTTTGTGTGACTTGCATGCCACATTTATCAATTGCATATCTTTTGATTCTTTTTAATTTATAGTTTATAAATTTTCAATAAAAGTAGTAAATGATTATTCATATAAATTTTGATATTGATCTTCTGTACTTACATCTCTTGTGCACATGTAAAATTTTTATTCACGATAGTGAACTTTTGTTTGCTATTTAAATTTTCCTGAGAATGAAATTTATTTTTCATTCCTTAGAGCATTATAGTTTAATATAGTTGTACTTTGGGCTTTATCATAAGTAATTTATATAGAAAATGTTGATGTTAAATAATAAAGAAATAAAAAACACATTTATTATTTTCTAATAATTGATACATCAAGATAAATTTACACTAGTCTTTCTTTTGATAAGTTTATATTGGATGATTGAGTGATTGTCACTTTTTAAGTTAACTGTTTAATTAATTAAGCACCATAAATGATTTTTTTCTTCAATGTTTAAAAAGTCATTTTTTTAAAGAAAAAAGTATTCATATTAATGATAAAATCAATTAAAACAATATATTTTGTCAAATTATATTATACAAATATAATAGAAAAACACATCAATATTTTATTAGATTTATAAACAAATGATTTTTTTTAGTCAGAAATGCAAGAAATCAATGTTTTATAATTTAGTTTTAAATCCAAATTATTTTTGATATATTATTAACGTATCATAGCCAACAATAAAAGATTTACAAAGTAAACTAAAATAGAGAAGGATTTTAACTATCACTTAATAAAAGAAATCAATTTTTCTGCTCCTTTGCAGTATATTCTCATTTAATAATTGAAGTTTACTATTAAAAATCATAAATACTGTATATTTTACTGTTGATTTATATTAGACTGAAAAGAGTGACAACTAATAGAGTTTGCAAAAGTTAATGATGTATAAAAATACAAAATTGAATGTTTTACATTTATCCATACATTATCATCACACATTTACTAAATGTATATTTTTATTTTTCAATTTATTGTGTTTGAGAGTTGTATTGATTATTAATTAAAATGACTTACATTAAAAAGTTTAATGATTTTTATTTTCTAAAACTATCAAAATGATCAACACAGTTTTCTGATTGAAACTGTGACACATTTTGAAAGGTTTCAAGTAAAATTTAGGTAATAACTACAATAAAAGTAAGGTATTCAGTTCGAAGATAGACTTACCAAGTTTTATTGCAAAAATCATCGTCCTTTACTCATTTTTACACACGACTAAAAGGTTTCCAAATATGTTTCTTCTGTTGTATGGATAATATCTAGACAATATTCAATTTTCTGCCATATTTTGTAACATCTGCAGTGTAACAGAAGCGACACGGTCGTATGTGTGCACACAATTTGTTAAGGTCATTGATTTTGGTCCCTGAAAGCCCATTTGATTGGCTCTGTGTTCTCATCCAACAGGTGGGGTTTCCCACCTATTGGATGAGAATGTTGTAAGTTTACTTTGGACAAGAACTTAACTTTTTAAAAATAAAATCAGCTCAATCTATTTAACATGAAATTGGCTGAATGGGACATTGACTGGTTTTGCTGTACAAATTTCCTTTGTAACCCATGGAGGACAAGCAATTTTATCTCCAGGTACAAAGAAAGAAGAAATTTTCAGAGTTTAGATGAATAGGGTTTTGTGATGGTGGATCCTTTCTAAACACATGATGAAAGTTTTCTGAACTTGCATAATGGAATTTGCCTCAGCATACCACCACACAGTTTGCACTTTATCTTAAGCTGATGCATGTCATCCACTACCAGGAAAAAATGTTTTAGTAGTTTAATTACTTATGAAAAATGTTAGTCAAAGTCAGAAAAGTTTAATTAATTTCAAATATAATTACTTATGATTTGTGTGTATTGTGGATTCAGTAATTATAAGGAAATGTAATGTATTTATTTAAATTGAAAAAAATTATTACCTAATTTATTTTAATATTTTGTTTTGGAAGATATTTTGTCATTTCTAAGGTTTTATGGCGTGTGCTTTATTTTTCTATATATTAGTCAAACTAACTTTTTCAGAGCTGGTGATCCTGGTCCAACCGCTGTCATGGCTGAAGAATGGAGTGTGCCTGACAAAATGGTTGGATTAAGTAAGTACATTAAATAATAAATTTTTGAATATTTTAAAGAAGTGCTTAATTATACTTTTGAATTTGAATTATTGGATTTATTTCGAAAAATATGTAACTGTCTGCATAGTTAATACTAACTATATATAAATAGTTTGAATGGAAAGCAGATGAAAAATGAAACAGCAATTTTAATTCTCGAGAATTTGCTTTAGAAAAAAAAAATACTTAAGTTTTTAATATTGACTTAAAATTTTAATGTTAATTCCTTTAAATAATACATTCCATCATCAGATCTGATGTTTAACTGTTCTACAGTCCGTAAAACAGTTAAACATTTGGATTTGATGATGGGCTGTAATGATCCCAAAAAGTGATTACATTAAAAATTTAAGTTTCAAAACCATTTAAAGGAATTTTTTTTCCTTTCCTCCTATTAAGTTTAACCATGGAATTATCTGATTCACTCAATTTTACGGATGTAAGATATTTTTTATCGTATTTCTTGAAAATAAAAGAACGATATACTGTTACAGAATATTAGTTTTACAAAGATACAAAGGTTGATGACAAACATCTGTGTTTTATTTGGACATTATTGACATCATTTTTAATGCACGTTTTAAAGTGTAGTTCTCTCTGAAAGAATTTTAAGAATTAATAATGCCATCAATAAACTTGAGTATATTTTCTAAAAGTAAATATTCATTTGAAAGTATTTTAAGTTAAGCATTTCATATTGTATTTTGTATTCATACAGTTTGTATCATTATATATTTAATAACATAACTCATTCAGATATTTCCAAGTAAGTAGAATTTAGTTTTAAAGATGTAGAAAAATTTATATCTATTTTATGACATGAAATTTTCAATTTTATGGAGTTAATATAAATTAATATTTCTGGTTTTTTAAGAAGTAGATATTAATTTCAATATGTTAATGTATAAACTTCAGTATAAAATTTGTGAATGTTTTAAAAAGTAATATAAGAATTATAAAACAAGTGAAATAAGCAAGCATAGTTTATAAAAGAATTATATAATTGGGTGGGCTGCAATTTTGAAAAATTGCAGATCTATAAATTTCCACTGTCTTCTATCTTTCCTTAATCTCGATAACAGAGTTAGATAGATGAAAGATGAGACCATATATGGAAATCTTACGGAGAGGAGGCCCTTATATGTGAACTTCCAATGCAAATTAGAAGTCATATTATTTCAGTTCAAAATTTTCTTCTGAAAGTAGTTAAATGGAGTCGTGCGGATGACCAGCACGACAACTCCATTGGTAATGGAGAAGTATGATGTACAGGGGCAAGACATTACAGTACTAATTTGAGATAGACAGCATTTAATTTAAAGGAAATAAATTAAAAATTGCAAGTTGGCATTGTGATGATGTCACAATAAATAATTGCTCATTACTATTCATTTTCTTATTTTTAATTAGTGTTTATGGTTAAAAAATGTGTCCTAAATATTTTAATAATGGTTTTTGATTATCTTAAAACTGACCTTTTATTTAATTTATGCTTATAAAGAAGTGTTAAAAAATGTTTGTGATATTAATTTCTTCAATATTTGCATCATTTAAATTCAATAAATGCATTATTTATTGCGCTGCAATTTAAAAATTGGACCATTTATTTTGAAAGTGGTGCAAGCCCATTTATTGTTGTTTCGAGAAAATTAAAGGTTATTATATTAGTCAATTCAAAAAATATAAATTATGTCAAGTCTGGCAATGTTTCTACTAATTTATCGATATGTAATTTGATTATAAATTTCTTTTAGGTAAATTTAACTAAAATAATATATATTTACAAGCTGTAAATGGACTTGCACTACTTTCATAATTATTAAACTCTAAACGTCATTAAATTTCAACTACGTAAAATTCAATTTCACTTGAAATACATTTGTTCTATTCTGATTTTGTTTAAATAATAACAAGAAATAAAATGGTGTTGTTTATTTTCAACATTAAAGATATTTACTTATTGTTAAAGTATTTTATGATAAACTTATCATTAGGCATTGCTTTTCATTTAGGCTCATTATATGGATGTTTTTCATTTCATCTATTTCCATCTTATCAAACTGTGCTTTTGTTGGTAAAATGCAGATGTAATTTATGGACAGTCCATAAGTGCTTAATTAGACTACAGAAAATTGACTTACAC